>NC_079226.1:25616146-25916146 GCF_029633865.1 Lampris incognitus
GCACAGGGTAACAGCACAAGAAACCACTCAAACAAGATCCCGCGGCTCTGCGTAATCTGCCACGCTGAAGGGAGATTAAAATGAGTTTAACGAGCGATGTCATGGGATAGTTGCAGCGAGTAATGAGAACGGGCATTATGTAAGCCACAGAGATTCTGAAATAGCAATGAGGTAAAACAGGTGGGGGTAAGAAAACAAAAACAAAAACAAAACAAAAAAAAACAGCCCAGTCAATAGTTGCCAGAAAAATCCTTACGTACCACTTTGACTTGGAAGGGTCACACCAGGGGGCGATGAACCAAAATCATTGTGCACGATTCGGGTAACTTGTGTGGTTGTGTGCTGTCAGCACAGACGGAGCGGTGGGCAGCCTAATGGACTGAGT
The DNA here is from genome assembly GCF_029633865.1 of Lampris incognitus. NCBI lineage: Eukaryota > Metazoa > Chordata > Actinopteri > Lampriformes > Lampridae > Lampris > Lampris incognitus. Next base: position 25,616,532 of record NC_079226.1, read on the forward strand.
CCTATGGCCAAGTGGACAGAGGGATCACACCGGGGGGATGTGGCCATGTGTTGACAGGAGGGCCCCTTCAAAGGCCTGTGTGTTTATGCATGAGCGTGCAAATGTCCTGTGCAAGAGAGGGGGAAACAGAGAGAGAGAGAGAGGTGATCTGCTGAAAATGTGATACCAACACGACGTTTGGCGACTAGAGACAGGCTCAACACTTTCCATAAGGTGAACCTACTAGCAGGCCGATCACCAAACCCAAAAAGCTCTTGTGCATGTCTATTTTCTAATCACATGTCAGTCAAGCAGCATACTCCCATGCACATTCCCCACCCCGACCATATGGCCTTGCACTTTTCTGTTTTTTTCTTTTTCTTTCTTTCTTTTTTTTTTTGAATTTCATTCATGTATTTCAGGCTTTCATTTGTTGTTTTGGCTATGTGAAAAATATCAATAAAAAAAAAAGTAAAATCATGGACTACACTTCTATTTGTACAATGCAGCGATTCTCTTTAAAAGTCAAAAGGCCCAAAGCAACACCGAGTCATTTGAATAATGAGATTCGCTTCTGCTCCTATAATCTCACAGCTTCACCAAAACGCTGTAGGCGACCGAGAGGCGAGTTGACCTACATCTATGGAGGCGGAAAAAGCAACAACAAAAAAAAAATTGTAATGGTGGGTTTCCTTTCCACATCATCTTCGATTTAGATGCCATTTCACATTTTCAGAAATATCTAAGATGAGCAACTTGATCGCCATAGCCTAATTTCAAGGCTCATATGAACCCATCATGAAAATAACGTCTCGCATGGGTTACGCACACAAAAACATGAGTAGATTGTGATGATTTTGTTTGTTTTGGGGTTTTTTGTTTTTCTTATTACTGAGATATAAAGTTTCTATCAAGATCCTGATTATGTCTGATTCGGGATGTTAAAGCTATTTTTCAAGTCTCGCAATCGCCACAAAAAGAAAAAAAAATCATCACCTCTCCAAAAGGCAGAGGGCAATGAGCACATATGTTGAGACAGAGGTCATCAACTGTTTTAGGACCCGTGTGTGCGTGTGTGTGTGTGCGCGCGCGCGCGCGCACACACATGTGTGTTACACACATTGTGTGTTCTCAAAACTCTCAACAGGATTTGGACAATAGGACAGATGAGGGGGCAATGCTCAATGTGTCGGTGGCGTGTGCAGCCCCTCAGTGTAAGCAGGTGACCTGCAGGCCTAAATGGATAGAAGCGCGCGAGGGGCACATAGTCATCACCATGGCAGTTAATATTAAGGATTTTCAGGGGTAAAAATTGTAGCTACAGCCGTTGGTGTGTGTGTGTTTTTTTTGATTAAAATTGATATTGCAGAATAACAGCAATTTTGGGATTTCAGGACTTTTTTTTACCTATTCCCAGTGTTCCAAGACATAAAAATAATGATTAAGAAAATTAAAAAAACAAAAACAAAAAAAACCCGTTTAAGGCTGAGCAGCCATGCACATTTATGTGTTTGTGCAGTCTGGGGGGGAAACTGGAGTGTACTCCGTTATTTACATCATTTGTGTTTGTATCTATACGGTTTCAGCACAACGGAAAAGCATTTTTTTTAAAATCTGGCTGAGAATTGGCAACCCCCCCCCCCGTCCCCCCGTCTCATATAGGACACGGTGTTTGTCCGGCCGCGGAAAGTAGAGACGGATCAAATCACTCGTGTTTTGAATGCAGTGAGAGAAAGCTGCTGCTGTAGTGCAGGCTACACGTTATTATTAATTTTTGCCTTAAATAAAGCTCCCCCCTTTCTTTCTTTCTTTCTTTTCTTTTTTTTTTTACAACAAACCTGCGTGATGCGAGAAGAAAAAGAGAGGAGAAATCTAATTTGGGCATGTAAATAGAGGTCGGGTTAGACATGGCGAAGCGTCACTAATGGAAGAAAGAGATGGATGCCTTATGATAATCAGGGACACGTGTGAGGCGCCCGTGTCCCGTATCTGATAAAGCAGAACCGTGACCTTGCGCTGGGACAGCGGCTCGCGGGATATCTGACATTTACTTTTTTTTTTCTTCTTTTTTTTCTAACACTGAATGATGCCGCCTGCACACTTCCCCACGTGAAATCTAGTCCGACACATTTTCAGCACACAGCGGGTCCTGGAAGAATCGGCTGCAGCAACACGGCCGGAGCAGGTCTGCTAGAGGTCTAACTGTGAAAGACCATATGGGCTGTGGCCCGAGAGTGCTGTTTTACATGATCCAGGTCCATGTGTCTCCACAAAACGTACTATTTTATCTTTGATAATCCGTTCAGTCAGTCTGAATAAGATGACTATAGCGGGGTTTTTATTATTATTTCTACCCATAAAACACTGAACAAATACACATCATTATGGACGATCACTGATATGATTCAAGTGCCTCTCATAGTATTTAAGCAGCAGCCTATCTGCCAATGAAACAAGCCCGAGCTCAAAAGTTCCCCCCTTAAACACCCTCCGCACACGCGTACCCACGCGCGCGCGCGCACTTTCTCGCTCTCACACACACGCACACTTTCTCTCTCTCACACACACACGCACACTTTCTCTCTCTCTCTCTCTCTCTCTCTCTCTCTCTCTCTCTCTCTCTCTCTCTCTCTCTCTCTCTCTCTCTCTCTCACACACACACACACACACACACACACACGCACGCACGCACACACCACCACCACCACCACCACCAATACATACCCTACTCGCAGAAATTGAACCACCGTCATCATAATCGTCGGTTAACAATTTTGCCTTCCACCACAGGGCGATTTTTTTCTCCCCTTTTATTTTAATATGCATTCAGCTTCATGAGCCCTGAGATATGAGCACTGACCTCTTCCCCTCCTCTCCTTCTCCACCTCCACCCCCCACCTTTTCCCTATGGTCCCATTTCCTTTCTTCTCCTCCATCGTCTCAGTGGCTGTATCTGTCTCTCTTTCATTGCCTTTCATTTGCATCCCAGGAAGGGCTAAGGCGTCCCCAGAGACGCACAGATAAGGGTCACTGGAGATCCCTCCAGGCGCCATGTTTCACTCGCCCAAACGCAGACACGACGCGTGCCGTCGACGTGCCCCCCCCCCCCGACACACACACACCCACCCACCATTTCAATAGTTACGGCCCGACAAAAAAAGGGGCCCGACAAATAAAAAAGAAAGAAAATCCTTCCTTTCCATCCAAACTACATTCTCCAAAAAAGCCGTGTTATGTGCCTGCACCTTCATTTCCTGCCCGCAAAACCGCCCATTAATGATTTAACAATGATTTACACAGCGGCTCCTAACCACCGCTGACATAATACTCATCGTTCCAGCATTTTTCTACAATGGCCAGCAAACACGCACCATAAAAGCAAGTCTGTCCTGAACTGTTTACTTTTACACTAGTGAAGATTAATAACCGTATGCCCAGTACTTCCTTTACCGCGTTATTATGGCCCTACGCCTGTCCCACATGTAACTCACGTCGTCAGGGACACCAGTTCTTGTTTCTTCAATGATCGCGATATTTTGGTTCATACGTTCTTTCACCAACTTTATCTATCCATCATAGTTAAAACGGCGACGACAGAAAATGCTCAGGGGCAGATGAGATTTTAAGCTAGCTGCTATATATTTGACGGTCATCTTTTTTTCCCCATATGCATTTCTTATGGAAATCAATCTCATGTTTTACTTTAAAACCACCGAGAAGACTGCAAGCCCCCCCCCAAGGAAGTATGCTCGTCTGTCTATAGAGACTATCTTGATTAAACAATCACTAGTATCACATACTGTATAGGTTTCGGCCTTGTTTGAATTATTCGGTGAAATGGGTCGTTTAATATTTACCTGTTTGTTTGTTTTTTTCTAACGAAAGATCCTCAGTTTCAAACTTTCCAATAGAATTATGGGCCCAAAGGACTGTAGTTTTGTCAACCGAGATCGTCTATTTAAATGGTCCATCCTTTTGTTTGGGATGGCACGAAGCAGCGATAAATAGTAATTTGTCGCCCTCGTGTGGCCATCTCGTTTCGTACGCCCGCAATGCCAGATAGAAAATGGCGGCTTTGGATTTATCCCCCTAACAGGGGCTTCTGCGCAGCACAGGTATGTCAAAAACAAACGTTTTATCGCCAGGACATAACGGACTCAGCAAAAGCCTTGCAACTGATATTAATTGTAAGCATGGCGGAATTGTAATTTGCAGAAACTTGAAATAACTCATCCTGGCCTCACCCGCATATTAAAAGCAACGCTGCCTTTGCAGTCAATATACGTCATGCATACAGGGGTTGATCGAGGGGGGTTGCAAGGGGATCCCATCCCGTCTGTTAAAGTGACAACCTTTTGTAAAAGTGCCATCCTCTCTCCACCATCCCCTTTGATGTAACGGGGCTATTATAATATACACAAAAATGATGTCCAATCACAAGACTATAAAAACCAGCCTTGGTGCATGCTCAATAATCCAGACCAGAGACAAGTTTTTTGACCTCTCAAATGGTATGACATTTATCATGGTTAAAAACATGTACGCAATCCCCCCCCCCCCCATCTCCCTTGAAATCTTTTTACAAACTGACCACTGCTTTCATACATTTAGAAAAGCAACCGAATAGAGGAAAATCACTTCTTTTTTTTTTTAGTTAGGACCAAAAAAAAAAAAATTTGACACTTTACTTTGTAGAGCATTTTTATTATGCCACAGATAAAGCCAGTAGTTTTGAAAGAGGGCCTTGCCGTTGTTCCCCCCCTTTGACCAACATTGACATTCTGCTTGAACTGTAGTGGCTGTGAATGTGACTCTATAATAAGGTTGGTTGAGCAGTCGGACATGGCAGGATGCAAGTGGGAGTGAGTGTTGGTCAGGAGAGTACATAGAAGTGCACAGGATATTAGTAAGAATTATGTAAGGCTGAGGGGGTTGAGTATGTAAATGACCAGGAAGTTTAAACATTCAGTCGTATAACCCTTTCGAAATAAAAAAAACATGGTCAGACACGTGACAAAATTGCTTTCCAGGCAAACAAGGGGAATGCACACCAGTTCTGCTGAGTATACAACATTTATTACTTATGAACTGATAATAGAGTGGGGGCAAGGCCACTCAACATTGCTGTTTTAAGAAAATGGAGGAAGAAGGAAAAAAACAAGGAAGAAAGCAGCCCATAGCAACAATGAACGAACTTGTCCAAGAGAAGGAAAACAAAACAGGGTAAATAAGTCCAGCATAGACCAATAACAGAGGGCCCCAAAATGTACACCATAAAAATCATACAATGAGCCTTACTCATTAACTTAACTGTCTGCTTTCAAATTGTCCTAACTCCCCCTACTTTAGACACGCACTTTGCTCAACACAAACGGGAGGTTCTGAACAATCCTCAATTCTCTTTGTATCAAAAAGATGGAAAGCATGTAAGAAAACAAATTCGTGCGTGAGCTCCATCAACATCCACCCACAATGAACATCCAACAGGGAAGAGAGTCCGCTGCATCCTGGTTGATCTCACCCAGAGGGTGGGGAAGTCAAGACTTTACAGAGAAAGATGACAAACTTCCCATCTTGACGTTGGGACACTACCGTAGCCAACACTACAAATTTCTATTCAATTTGTGTGTTCTGTGTGAAAACTACAGGAGATGCGCTTGGACTGTAAAAACAGAGGATGATCCATAAAAAAAGAAAAGTAGCATACAAGGAAAAAAGCAACTGTAGTGGGACATGGAAGGAAAAAAAAAAAAAGATTTCGCCTAAAGATGCTATGCGTTTAGTTGTAGTCCTATGAATAATTGTTTCCTTTTCTTTTTACTACAAGTTCGAAGTAAGTCTTTAAAGTCAAAAGAAAGTCTTCATTTAGTTTTTTTTTTGTCCTTGGTTAATTTTTCACCCCTATTAGCATTTCCTAGAGATCTGAACGTGATGGGGTGGGCAGGGGGGAATGGGGTCCCATTGCAGTCCTTCACCCAAAGCAGTGACCATTACTTGACTCGTCCTTGACGCTCCTAAAATATACACAGAAAGGAAAAATTAATACTCAACAGCTTTTTTACCAACAAATTTGCAGAAGGTGGTTGCCCCACATTCTGCCCTGTTCCACTTCCCATGCTACTCATTCATTCAGTGAATTCTGAACAGCTCCCTCTAGCTTACATTCTGTGTTGCACCTGCTCTATACGACACGCCTGGGGCTTATCAACTCTGGCCAAGCAGTTGATAGAAAACACATGAGATTATCAAGAGAGACAAATCTTTAAAGTATCTACAATGATCTCAAATGACATTCTTCTCCAAGGACATTAGAGTATATGCATAAATGCAGCATATGGCCAAAGATTCACAGTACCTGAAGCCTGTAATGACTCCTGTTTGGGTTACTGGGGTACTGCTCACTGCCTTGGACCTCCACCTGTGACACATACAAGAGTAAAGGTAAGAACAGGACTTACTCCTGTCAGGATTCAGGGCGAAAAAATAGCAAGTGTATACAAATCATATGTGCAACCTGTGTGTACAAAGAATACATAATGACCAACCATTTTAGAGTTACTTGGGATGGGCAACATGATCCAGAAAGGGTCAGTGTGGGTGCAGGTCTGTTCCAATCAAGCAGTTACACACCTGATTCTATTAGTCAACCAATATTATTTGCTAAGGACCTTGATTTGTAGATGCAGGTGTGTAACTGCTTGGTCGGAACAAAGACCTGCACCCACATCTGCCCTTCCGGATCATGTTGCCCATCCCTACGTCATCCAACATTAAATTGTTACAACTCATACAAAAACCTGCCATAATAAAAATTACAAAATGATGCTGATGGTAAATAAAAATTAAAAGCTAGTTTTTGCCATTTGATTTTTTTTTTTTGTGGGTAGAATCTATCAAATTCAGTTTCAAAAGGGCTACACCTTTAAATACAGACTGAACTTATACATATATATCAATATAAACAGAATCACACACACACACACTATGGCTGAGATATACTTGCTTTTAACTATGCGTTCCATGCACACTGATGGCTGCCTCGCATATCCTGCGTCTATTTGGAGCGTTGGTTGTGCACAAGTTAGGGGTAAAACTTGGTAACTGATGCCTATTGCTAGAAAGCGGAGGGTCCTGGCAAGCTGCTCTGCTGAACTGACTGGCTCACTGTGTGTTGTAGTGTATAATCAGTGGGCTATTCCGACGGAGAAAATCATGAAATGTCCTGGTGAACATTTGAAAATACTGGTGTTTCTCATCAATTTCTCACAGTCGCAGAACGAGAGAAACATACGTTGTCATGACATGCTTGATTTAGGGGCCTTACATATCTACAACTGCACTGCGGTCACTTTTTCTGCCGTGATCTCAGAATTAACAATGAAGTACCCTACTCGAGTATCCTCATGTTTGTTTACGTCATGCAAATTCGGAAGCTCGATTTACATCCTTAGTTCTCTCGTGTGCCTTCTAGTGGAATAACACACAAAGCTCATAAAACAAGTATGTGAACAATTCTGTTCATGACTCAGCTGGTTGTCTATGCGAACGCGTGGTTAAAAAGCAAGTACATCTCCAGCCTAAGATCACAAAGCTACAACTGAGGCCGACCATTTACTATGTCTACCATTGAATTTCCTGGGTGAGTTTCCAGAGACGTAAAAAGGTTAGATGTAAATAATAAGGCAGAAGGAAAAATCCATTAATAATATAATAAAAACTGAACCTGTCCACTTGAAGAAAAAAAAAAAAGTTCAGCAGTAGGATAACTAGTAAAATCTATTGGACATGCCTACTTGGACTGTGGTCGAGAGGTTTTACAATTCCCAAACATGTGACTAAAACATCAATGCTCCATATCTCCTTAATGCATGACACTTATCGCATCATTTCAATGACTTAAATTCGATAAAACTTTTTACAGCAATGTTGGATTAAGAATATAACCATAGTCCTTCATTTCAAGATCTTGGCGGGTTTGTAAAAGATAGGCCTACTCACAGACCAGTATCAATCAGAACAAACATGAACAGATAAACTAGGCATTTCCTTCAAGTCTGACCACAGCGCTGACAAACTGTCCTCACTCCAGTAAAAAACAGGCATACACTGAACTTTAAGTCAATTAACACATGCTTGAAGCTAGAGGGGTACTAAGCATATCTCATTTAGTCTGTGCTTTGTGCTTTATACAGACAAAAGAGGCTAAGTATTTCACAATATTAATACAGCCGTTCATGTCATCATTCTGCTAATTTCAATGAGTGACTGTTCCTAAAAGAACAAACCTTTCACTTCAACTTATCAAAGATTAATGACTGATGCCAAGAAATACTTTACATGTTTTATGCAACTGTAACTTCTCAAAAAAAATATAAACTAAAAGGTAGTCAAAAAATGCTTTGAAGTTATACTTTGCAATGTCAGCTCATGAATTATGAAATGTTGCCATCATTTAAACAGATTTTTTGCAGTGATTTGACATACAAAAGATTAGAAGTTGTCAAGCTGTATCAACTAACCCCGTTTGGGAAACTGTTCTGCTGTATTACAATAGATACTATAATATTTGAGCGATTCCATCATCCAAGTATAAACCTTTAATACTATAAGAACAACATTTTCCAGTACTACCAAATTTTACAGTTAGGGGATATTCCATTTTGCAGCAGGGAGGGCAATACATATCAGGTAATTTGTAAAAAAAAATAAAAAATACAATGTTAGACCAAAACAAAACCAAAATCAAACACTTTAAAATCCGTTTAAGTGCTGACAATAGAAAAAAGTGATCACACCTCATATAGCTTCACTAGAGAGTACCCACTAATATATATATTAATCATTCACACAATGAAGACAATAGTTGTTACCTTTTTCACACATTCCTCCTCCTCCTGGCGCTTCTCATAGTGGGAAAAGTCGTCAAAGATAGAGGTGGTGTGCTTGTATCCGGCAATTATCTTCAGCACCTGCCTAGCCTTGTCCAGTGGCACCTCCTGTGTGTCTCGTGAGTTGGTCACTGGCTTATTCTCGTTGTTCTCCAATCGAATGTGCCTCAGCTGACTGTTGGGAACGTCCTTAACGAAGATCCAGCGCACATCGAAACGGCCCTTCCACTTGTCCTGTGACCACACGCCTGCACATGTGTTGTAGTCCACAGGTGAGCGCATTTCTGCGACACCGCAGAAGTGGCCACTCCCATTGACACTGAAAAGAAGGTAGAGCGGACCTTTGCCACCCAGAGAGCGGTAAGCTGTGTCTAGCCTCTTGTTTCCATGCTCTGTGCTGCACCAGATGTTGTACTTGATGGAGCGGTGGATGTCATCCTCCGAGTAGCTCTTGATGATGAAGACACGGCCCTGTTTAGGGTTCCAATCAAAGTCCTTGGGGTTGTAGTTGTTAACCATGCGCAACTTCTCCAAGACTGGGTGAGGTTCAGAGGGGACCCCAGAGACTGCTCCCACACCAGCAGAGGTGGGAGGTGACTGGCCTGTACCGGGCCCACTGGTATCCCCAAATCCATTTGCCCGGTTCCGAGGAGGGACCCAGCGAGTGGGTTGAGAGGGTTGTTGTTGTTGGGTAGGGGGAGGACCCTGGGAAAGAGGAGGGGGCATCTGAGCCATTCCTGGCTGCCCATTGGGTGGTAGCTGCTGATGGCCCATCTGGGCAACAGGAGGGACTAACTGTCCATTACTAAGGGGCAGTTGCGGGGTTCCCACAGCAGTAGTGCCAGGCTGGGGGGAGGCCTGATTGGGCGGCTGCCCATTGCTGGGGATCGGAGGCACCTGTTGGGGGGTGGCAGCTTTAGGCATTGTACCCTTGTTGTCCCAAGTGCCTATGTCCATGTTATGTTTGATGGGTGGAGGAGGCAAGTTGGTGCCGGCCACACCACCCTTGGTTTTCAGCTTGGGCTGCGGTTTGGCTGGCTTGCTGGCAATGTCCGCCCAGGAAGCAGGCTTGGCGGGGGCGATTGAGACAGGGGGCATGCTGGGTGGTCCTACAGACGATACAGGGCCAAGGGGTCCCCCACCAGGTAAGCCAGAACCAACTACCTTAGGTGTCATGTCTCCACTCCCACCAGGAGCAGCACCACCAATCTTAAGCCCTGCCATTCCCTGGTCAATGCTGTTCATGCCAGGTGCCTTGTTGAGGGGCTCGTTAGTGGCAGGGGCAAATGGGGACTGTCCATCAATCATGGCACCCCCAAGCGAGCTGGGGGCATAAGCGTAGCTGCTGCTGTAGCCAGAGCTCTGTGGTGTACCCGACTGTCCCTGAGAGCTGCTATTGCCCCATGCTGAGAAGTCGATGCCACTGGGGAAGAAGTTGAATCCATGCTGGCTGAGGAAAGGGTTGCTCCCTAGGGGTCCTGGTTGACCAAACATAGCATCTGGGAGGTAGTGGGGCTCCCCGTTGCTCAGCTGTCCATAAGAGGCCAGGTAAGGCATAGGGGGATCTCCACCCGAAGACCAAGCAGCTTCATTCAGGGAGTAGGAGAATCCTATGGAGGGGCTGTAGTAGCTGGGCATGTACGAGTCCGACATGGCCGTATAGGCATTGCTCTAGAGGGAGAAAAGACCACTTTTTAGTCACAGATTGTGAAAGATAATATTGAATAACAAAGCATAGTTTTCTAATGCATGGCAACCAATAAACAGATAAGCTGCTTTCACTACTTTCACATAAACATAATCAGAATACTTTATTCATCCCCGAGGGGAAATTCTGCTTCGAGGGATAAAACATGTTTCCTCTCAAGACACACTTGGAGAAGATGGAAAAAAATTAAACCAGCAATTCGCACACAAAACGATTTCCTAGTCTCTTAATGCAGAACACTGAACTGAGGCAGTCTATATTTTGAGGAGATAAGTGGCAGTCTCTCTTTCACAAAAGGATGTTGCACGCCTAACACGAAGAATATAGAGGCTCCATTATTTCCCTCTATGGCCCACTTTTCACTGAGCATGTCATCTCTACTGCACAGAAGAGAGGCAGCATTTAAATGCCATCAACAAGATACAGGCCAATGTAGTGCCAATTAATCTTCTGGCAAAGGAATTTCCATTAGTTGCTAGAAGTCACACCATCAAGGTCCTAGAGAGTAAATCTGTAATTTACACCAAGAATTATTAAAATTTTAATGAACATTTTTTCTGTATTCATGGGTAAAGTAGTACTAAAGCTGGCCATAAATCTTTTGGAGTACTGTGTTATATTGTTTGTGGCAAATAATGCCCTTGAACTCTTAAATAACACAAACTTAAAAGTTGTTCCAGCAAGATCTGCATCAGGTTCTCTAGTATATCATTACCAGAATCCAGCTAGGAGTAAAACCACTCAATAATTGAGGATGCATTCACATACAATGGCACATGTGCTGCTTGTTCAAAGAGCAAAGTCATTGTATAGATATATTTAAAGTGACTAAAAAAAACAAACCATAGGCTTTTATTAAAGAGCCTGACCAGATGAGAAATATGCTACACTATCAACGACACAACTCTAAATGAAGGCAAAGAGAACTGAAAGCTCCAAGAGAGATTTTGCCATTGTAGGTACAACTTCATATTAGATAGCCATTTTTAATTGTGTACACTCTGTAAATGTGGCAGATAGGACGGTACAACTATCAGTTGTCACGGGTAGCATTTGACAATGCAAAGCTGAGGAATTCTTTGGTACACATTAATGAAAGATTACAAAACTATGCAGATATCCTTTAGTCACTAATGAATTATAGAACCAAGTTCCTACACCTGAAAATATCAGCAGCATTCCCAACCCAGCAGATGTACTTTACCTGTCTGGCCTGAGTATTCAGGTAAGGCTCGAACTCATCATCATTCAACGTATCCTTTTGTGTAACAGCTCCGTTTTGCACTGAGAAAGAAATTGACACGAACAGAGCCATTAAAATGTGTGCGAGGCAAGCATTCAAGTGGTAAATACTTTGCGCTAGTGTTATCATCTTGTCACTTCACTTCTTCATCACCACCACTTGTAATTATCTACAAGTTGCAAAACAAAACAAAAAAAGCAAGCATGACAAATATATCGCACAAACTATTCCGAAGATATGTCAATTTCACAGTATGAACTTGCAAATATTGAATCAGCCCCTTTCATTGATAAACTGTTCATATCAGTGGATGGATAAGGAATTAAATGATATGTTGGAACATAGTGTCCTTATTCTCCTCCTAAAACTGAAGCAAATGTACCATATCCAATATCAACTGAGGGTGGAGGTTACTGTTCAATATAGTTTGCTATACCCGAGAAGTCCTTCGTTACCGGACAACAGCAATGGTGGTCTCAGTTTTATTTGTTTATAACGCTCCGTGGTTGCTTCAGGGCTGTTCAGTGGTAACACAAATCGGTGTACCCGGTTTAACTTTTCCATACATTGCATTTGTGGATTCTTTCATGAGGTTGCTGGTGTGTACGACAAGCTAACATACCAGCAAGACGCTTTTTTGGCTCCGAGAGAACCATGTCGGAAGACGTGTCATTTTCAGGTCAGTGTAGCAACCAGCTAAAGCTAGCATGCTAACGCGCTAATGCTAGCTGTGTGCGACGGCGCTGCGTCTCCATGTTCACGAGCGCGAAGAATCCCTTTCATCTTGACGGACTACGCCAACTCCATCAGCCTGCCGGATCGGCACTGTTTGCTTAGATTTATTTTCAAATTCCAACGCATTCAGAGAGCTTCATATAAAAAATAGACATTGTAAAACGTTTCTTGTGAACCCTTCTGTGCACTACAAAAACGCTGAAAATAAAAACCAGGAAAAGGGATGCTGGATCGTTACCCCGACGCTATCGATTTAGCCAGCTAGCGCTAGTTGGGATCCATACACGGGCCATTTCGGGGCAGACACCGCCATGGAGGCTCTCAAGTAGAGGGGAAAGGAGTGATATTTGTATAATTAAAAAAACATAAAAGCACTCAATTCAACTTCCCGTGTCACTCCGGGGGCAAACAGGCTCATAAATAGTTTTAAATTCACTAGCGATAGATGTTGGCCTGTTTACCAACTTACTGTGCGAGTCGGCGCATTCGAGATTTTCAGAGCACCAACACGCTAAAGACCCGCATTCGCTCAACCCTAACTAGTTACCGCCGCTCGGATCTGTTCTTACCTTTATTTGCTTGGCCTTTCGGTCTCTGGATTGGGTCCAGGTGATTCATGAAGGTTTGATTTATGAGAAGAGAGGAAGGGGAAAAATAGATGAAGGGATATATATTCACCAATCAGTCCTTTTAGCAGGTGGTCAAGGCCTACTGCACTTACAGAGCGAGAGCCGCTGCCTCTGTGCTAAGCTACCTTCGCTAGCCGTCCGCGATGCTGAGAATCGGCTCGAAAAAATGTTCAGAAAGTGCCTCTCTTTACCTGTTCGAGAAGGCTGACGGCTGACATGTCTTTTTTTTTCACTGGAGCCTGCGTAACTATATTTAATCCTAATCGAAGGCGACAGGGTGTAGAAAATGTCTATCTGTATTAAGAGTTTAGCCGAGAGCCCCTATCTCCCTACAGAGCTTGGTCTCTACACAATGGCGGGCTGCAGACAGTTCCACTCGCACTCAACGCTGACAGATTTCTCAACATGGCTGAGCGGCCCTCTTCCACCTATGATGGTATTTATTTACTGTGGGACGTGCGCCTCCCGTGGCACGGAGGAGCTGCGTTTACAGTTTTAAAAGCTACAAATGAGCGTCAATAAGATATGTGATGGGATTAGATTTAATAAATTACTTAAGGGGATATTTTACTATAAAATCTAAATATAGGACTGCTGAAGATTTACTGGCAAATTAATCTCATTGTTGATACTCTTTTTATAGATACCTTACTGTGTTCTATATCAATCTAATTCTCTTATGTATCTGTCCAAGTGGGAGAGTGCTGCTGGCGTCGTGTCGTGTGTGGCTGCCGCTTCTCCCTCTCGTAGCCCCCCTTCCCATCCACCCCTGTATGTCTGTGTTATGTTTATCTGTCGTCTTGCTTCACCCCGTTTATTGTAAAGCGACTTCGAGTATTAGAAAAGCGCTATATAAGTTTAATTTATTATTATTATTATTATTAATAATATAATAACCCCACCAAAACCATCGAAAATCATGAGCGCCTTTCACTCGTTCATTTTAAGTTAGTGATGGGTAAAATGAAAGAATGGATCATGTTTGAACAAATCATTTTCAAATCAGAAACTCTTACAAACTGAGTCGAAAGTAGTACGTAGTGAATGATACCTATTTACTAGTCTAACAGCAATACTACAAAGCTGGGAAGCTATGACTGGTTGGGGCGCTGCTAAAGAACGAAAAGGGCGCAGGTTACATTTGCCGGGCCCCAACTATAAGGGGCCCGGCAACTATAAGGGTGCTGGCCAGCAGGGTGCCGGTGGAAACTATGCTACTGTTGGGCGAAGGAGGAGAGGGGGAAGGCATGTCCAGAGGCAGCAGGAGAGGAGGAAGGGTAGGAGTGTGGTGGTGAGAGTTGGAACTTTGAATGTTGGCAGTATGACTGGTAAAGGGAGAGAGCTGGCTGATTTGATGGAGAGAAGGAAGGTAGATGTGTGCACAAGAGACCAGGAGGAAGGGAAGTAAGGCCAGGAGCATCAGAGGTGGGTTCAAACTCTTCTACCATGGTGCGGATGGGAGAGAAATTGGGTAGGCGTAATTCTGAAGGAAGAGTATGTCAAAAGTGTGTTGGAGGTGAAGAGAGTGTCGGATGGAGTGATGAGTAGGAAGCTGGAAATCAAAGGTGTGATGATGAATTTTATCAGCGCATATGCCCTGCAAGTTGGGTGTGAGATGGAAGAGAAAGATGAATTCCGGAGTGATTTGAGAAAATTGTGGAGAGTGTACCCAAGGAGGAGAGAGTGGTGATTGGAGCGGACTTCAATGGGCATGTTGATGAAAGGAACAGAGGTGATGATGAGCCCACTGAGGCAAATTTGTAATTTGTGATATTGGGCTATACAAATAAATAAATTGACTTGATGAGGTGATGGGCAGGTATGGTGCCAAGGAGAGGAATGTGGAAGGACAGTTGGTGGTGGATTTTGCAAAAAGGATGGAAATGGCTGTGGTGAATACATATTTCAAGAAGACAGAGGAACAC
Organism: Lampris incognitus; assembly: GCF_029633865.1. NCBI lineage: Eukaryota > Metazoa > Chordata > Actinopteri > Lampriformes > Lampridae > Lampris > Lampris incognitus. Next base: position 25,631,639 of record NC_079226.1, read on the forward strand.
AGGACAACATATTCAATTCAATTCAATTTATTGTCATTAAAAACAATGTGCAGGCACATGTTAAAAATTAAATGAGGGCTGTGGCTTCACCAAACAGTGCAAGACAGACACAGACAAACACAGCAAACACAATATAAGATATACACACATGAAGACCAAAAGCTAAAATAAGTTAAAAAAAGAGCTGGAGTACAAAATATTTAAAAATATTTAAATATAAGAGTGGAAGAAAGTGCACAACAGGTGTACTATATCTTATGCAGGAGGCGCAATCTGAGAGGGATTGGTGACTGCAAGGTGGTGACATGGGAGATTGTAGCTAGGCAGCATTGGATGGTGGTCTGTAGGATGACTTTGGAACTCAAGAAGAGGAAGACAGTGAGGGTAGAGCCAAGGATCAAATGGTGGAAGTTGAAGAAGGAAGGCTATTGTGTGGAGTTCAGGGAGGAGTTAAGACAGGCACTAGATGGTAATGAAGAGTTGCCGAATGGCTGGGCAACTACTGCAGAAATAGTGAGGTGGACAGCTAGGAAGGTACTTAGTGTGTCATGTGGACAGAGGAAGAAAGACAAGGAGACTTGGTGTTGGAATGAGGGAGTAGAGGAAAGTATACAGAGGAAGAGGTTGGCAAAGAAGAAGTAGGATTGTCAGAGAGATGAAGAAAGTAGACAGGAGTACAAGCAGAATTGACATAAAGTGAAGAGAGAGGTGGCAAAGAAAAAGGCATATGGCGAGTTGTATGAGAGGTTGGATACTAAGGCAGGAGAAAAGGACTTGTACTGATTGGCTAGACCAGGGATGGGAAGCATGATGCAGAAAGGGCCAGTGTGGGTGCAGGTCTTTGTTCCAACCAAGCAGTTACACACCTGAGTTTCCAAATCAAGGTCCTTAGCAAAGACTATTGGTTGACTAATAGAATCAGGTGTGTAACTGCTTAGTTGGAACAAGACTATTGGTTGACTAATAGAATCAGCTGTGTAACTGCTTGGTTGGAACAAAGACCTGCACCCACAATGGCCCTTTCTGGATCATGTTGCCTATCCCTGGGCTAGACAGATTGACCAAGCTGGGAAGGATGTGCAGCAGGTTAGGGTGATCAAGGATAGAGACAGTAATGTGCTGACAAGTGAGGAGATTGTGTTGAGAAGGTGGAAGGACTACTTTGAGGGGCTGATGAATGAAGAACATGAGAGAGAGAAGGTTGGATGATGTGGGGATAGTGAATCAGGAAGTGTGGTGGATTAGCAAGGAGGAAGTGAAGGCAGCTATGAAGAGGATGAAAAGTGGAAAGGCGGTTAGTCCCAATGAAATAAATGTGGAGGCATGGAAGTGTTTAGTAAAGAATGGCAGTGGAGTTTTTAACGAGTTCAAGGGTGGGCAACGTGATCCAGAAAGGGCTGGTGTGGGTGCAGGTTTTTGTTCCAACCAAGCAGTTACACACCTGATTCTATTAGTCAATCAATAGTCTTGTTCCAGCCAAGCAATTACACACCTGATTCTATTAGTCAACCAATAGTCTTTGCTAAGGACCTTGATTTGTAGACTCAGGTGTGTAACTGCTTGGTTACAACAGAGACCTGCACCCACACTGGCCCTTTCTAGGGAATGTTGCCCACCCCTAATCTAGTTAAAGGGGCTGATCACCATCAGCCAGCCTGACCACCATGGGGTCTAGAGCTTTCAGTAATTCTGCCCACCCATCTATGTAACTGTCTCCCACAAGACGTTCGCAACATTGACTCTCTTTCAACCTTCAAATCCTGACTTAAAACATACCTTTTCAAACTGGCATATTCAGTCTGATCGACACTTCATTGAGTTTTGTGTAGGTGATGATCTTATACTTATTTGTTGTATTAACTTTTTATTGTCTACCCTGCATTGTTTTGATTTTATGCTTTCTGATACAGCTGTTTGTTTTTAACTTTGTTCTGTAAGGTCTGTGCTGTAAGGTTGAGTGCTCTGAAAACTGCCCATAAATAAAACTGATTATTATCATTATTATTATTATTACTAGATTGTTTAATACAATCTTGGAAAGTGAGAGGGTGCCTGAGGAGTGGAGAAGAAGCATACTGGTACCAATTTTCAAGAATAAGGGTGATGTGCAGAACTGTAGCAACTACAGAGGTATAAAGTTGATAAATTGAGGTGGGATTACATCACGGATTGGCTCTGAGCCCTTTCTTGTTTGCTATGGTGATGGACAGGTTGGTAGATGAGATCAGACAGGAGTCTCCGTGGACTACGATGTTCACGGATGACATTGTGATCTGTAGTGAGAGTAGGGTGCAGGTTGAGGAGAGCCTGGAGAAGTGGAGGTATATGCTGGAGAGAAGAGGAATGAAAGTCAGTAGGAGCAAGATGGAATACCTATGCGTGAATGAGAGGGAGGACAGTGGAATGGTGAGGATGCAAGGAGTAGAGGGGATGAAGGTTCACGAGTTTAAATACTTGGGTCAACTGTTCAAAGTAATGGGGAGTGCAGAAGAGAGGTGAAGAAGAGAGTGCAGGCAGGGTGGAGTGGGTGGAGAAGAGTGTCAGGAGTGATTTGTGACAGAAGGGTACCAGCAAGAGTTAAAGGGAAGGTTTAAAAGATGGTTGTGAGACCAGATATGTTGTATGGTTTGGAGATGGTAGTACTGACAAAAAGACAGGAGGTGGAGCTGGAGGTGGCAGAGTTGAAGATGTTAAGGTTTTTGTTGGGGATGATGAAGAAGGACAGGATTAGGAATGAATATATTAGAGGGACAGCTGAGGTTCGACAGTTTGGAGACAAAGCAAGAGAGGCAAGATTGAGATGGTTTGGACATGTATGGAGGAGACGTGCTGGGTATATTGGGAGAAGGATGCTGAATAGGGAGCTGCCAGGGAAGAGGAAAAGAGGAAGACCCAAGAGGGGGTTAATGAATGTGTGAGGGAGGACATGCAGGTGGCTGGTGTGACAGAAGACGATGCAGAGGACAGGAAGAGATGGAAATGGATACATCAGTGTCTTGATGCATACTCAATGATCCAGGTAAGAAAATCAGAGAAGGTTGAATCAGTTCATCTGGATACAACATTTATTGACAGACACGTTTCATCCCTCAACTAAGCGACATCTTTGGTCCAAACTGACTGCAGGTATCCCCACCCAATATAAACAATACAGTACAATATAGTTGCCAAACGGCTGAAACCAAAGCCCAGTTTCATATTGAGCAAATATGGATGTGACCTTTAACTAGAGTTTCAAAGGTCATTTGTATTGTTCACAGAGGATTAGGGATTGTTGCAATCACAGCATTGTAAGATTGTGACAGATGTACTCTTAGCCCCCCCCCCCCCCGGGGTTCAGGGATGGTCGTTCTCTCTTAACACAGATGGCCTCTGTATGGGCTACCTGAGATACATAAACAAGATGTACCATCGCGGCCTATTGTTTGTATGATTAATTCAGTGACCTATAACATCTCTAAGTTTCTTTTATCTATTCTAAACCCGTTGGTAGGCAGTAATGAACATCACATTCAGAACACTACGGATTTTGTTGATAAGTTGAGGGACGTCATTATGGAGAGGGATGAAACAATGGTCTCTTATGATATTAAGTCTGTCTTCACATGCATTGCTGTTGATGAAGGAGTAGAGGTAGTCCATATGACAGTACAAAATAACCCCACCCTTAGCAACATGACCACCCTTAACACTGACCAAGTGTGTCTACTCCTGAAACTATGTCTTCAGTCCACGTACTTCTCATACAGTACTATAGGCAGAGGCATGGGTGTGCTCTGGGTTCCCCAGTCTCACCTGTAGTGGCCAACTTGTATATGGAGGAAGTGGAAAAGAGAGCTCTGATGTCCTATCCGGGGCCACCACTTAACCATTGGTTCAGATTTGTGGACAACACTTGTGTTAAAATTAAATCTCAGGATGTACCACATTTCATTGACTACATTAACTCTGTGGACAACCACATTAACTCCGTGGACAGCCATATCAATTTCACCAGGGAGAATGTGAAAAAATGACAGGTTAGCCTCCTTAGACTGTGAAATTGCAATTTTGGTGATGGGGGGACATCTGATTGTTGATGTTTACCGTAAACCATCACATACTGATCAGTACTTACGTAAGGTTTGACTCTCATCATCCACTGGAGCACAAACTAGGAGTCATCAGGACGCTGTACCACCGAGCTGACAATGTCCCCAACCAAACAGCAGCAGGGGAAGGGGAGATCCCACATTGAACAGGCCCTGGCTAAGTTTGGTTATCCCAACTGGGCATTTGTCAAAGCCAGGAAGACACCCAAACAGTTCACCAGCCAATCGAAGAGAGGGGGACAACAGCTGCCTAAGTGTAAACCAGGGGTGATTCTGTATGTGGCGGGAGTGTCAGAAAAGTTGAGACACATATTTTCAAAACACGGCATCTCAGTTGCTTTCAAACCCCAAAACACGCTGTGCCAGAAGTTGGTCCACCCCAAGGATCAGGTCCCCTGGCACAAACAGAGCAATATAGTGTATGCTGTTAAGTGCCGGGAGGATTGCAATGACTTGTACATTTGGGAAACTAAACAGATGCTGGTCAAAAGAATGACACAACACAGAAGAGCTAACATGTCAGGCCAGGACTCCGCAGTCTACACCCATCTACAGGCCAGTGGCCACTCTTTCAAGGATGAGGATGTGCACATCCTTGATAGGGAGGAACGATGGTTTGAATGGGCAGTCAAAGAGGCCATCTATGTGAAAAGGGAACGACCATCCCTGGGGGGGGGGCAGCTAAGAGTACATCTGTCACCATCTTACAATGCTGTGATTGCAACTATTCCCCAATCCTCTGTGAATAGTATACACGGCCAGGTCACACCCATATTTGCTTATGAAACTGGAAATTGGTTTCGGTCGTTAGGCAACTGTATTGTTTATAAGAGAGGGGATACCTGCAGTCAGTTTGGACTGAAGATGTCACTTAGTTGAGTGATGAAACGTGTCTGTCAATAAACATTATATCCAGATGAACTGGTTCAACCTTCTTTCATACATACATCAGTATTGCTCTACTACTGCATAAAGAGTGTATCGGACAAGAAAGCAGGGCATACGTTGGATGGGACAATGAAGTGTTCACATGCTTGATGGGAGGATAACAGCAATGAAACAGTACATTGAGCAGCTGGGCCTGCCAGTCTTAATTCAGGAAGAGTACATTTTTGGTAGATCATGAATCTGCCACTGCCTTTCTTCATCAGGCTTTTAACAGGCACATTGTAGCACTGATCGAGCATGTGTGCCTTCTTGAACACAAAAAGTGCTTGCATGAGTCAGATGAACTCAACAGCACAATGTACTAAAGAGAAAAAATAAAAGTTTGATTCATTTAGGTGCCCTCCCTGGCTTCGAATTAACTACTTAAAAAAAAATCCAACCACCCATCACCACATAGGACTAGAATTTTATGCGTATTATGTGCCTTGGGCGTCAGTATCAGATTGCGAGGGGTGTGCCAAAGCCTCTGTGTTTGATGATCTAGGAATGAGAATGGGTTGCAAAGGACCAGTCCAATCACCAGTCTATTCAGGTCCAAAAGTCTTGCAGTTTATGGTCAATTTAGATGAGTTTACAACTTCATTTTGATTGACTTTTTAGCCCCCCCCCCCATTTTTTGTCTCCCTATTTGCACTTGGCCAATTATCCCAGGCTACTCCTTAGACCCCAAATTATTTTATTTCTTTTTTTAACCATGGCATCACGCCTACATATGCCATTCCTTTACGTCGCTCAGTGACAATTGTTAGCTAAACTGAACTGGAATGTTACTGTCGCGGTCACTGAAAAGACAAAAGTAAAAGATATAAAAAGATGAATAACTGACAGCATACGTCAGTGGTCCATTCACATGTTGGATGATTCTTTTATAGATAGATAGATAGATAGATAGATAGATAGATAGATAGATAGATAGATAGATAGATAGATAGATAGATAGATAGATAGATAGATAGATAGATAGATAGATAGATAGATAGATAGATAGATAGATAGATAGATAGATAGATAGATAGATAGATAGATAGATAGATAGATTTTTTAGGATTTATGCTGACATTTTTCAGTGATAATTTTGGCAACTTCCGTAGGTTTTATCTTTTTAATTTATTGATTAAGGTTTTCAATTATTTTGTTTTGAATGATATCTGAGGGGCGGCATGGCGGTGCAGTGGTTAGCGCGGTCACCTCACAGCAAGAGGGTCCTGGGTTCAAGCCCGGGAGTAGTTCAACTTTGGAGGTCATCCCGGGTCGTCCTCTGTGTGGAAATTGCATGTTCTCCCCGTGTCTGTGTCGGCTTCCTCCGGGTGCTCCGGTTTCCTCCCACAGTCCAAAGACATGTAGGTCAGGTGAATCTGCCGTACTAAATTGTCCCTAGGTGTGAATATGTATGTGTGTGTGTCGGCCCTGTGATGACCTGGCGGCCTGTCCAGTGTGTCTCTCCACCTGCCACCCAATGATTGCTGGGATAGGCTCCAGCATCCCCGTGAACCTAAGTTGGATAAGCGGTTTGGATAATGGATGGATGGATGAATGGATGGCATGGGTGCCCAGGGTGGTATGTGAGGCCATTAACATGGGCACGCGGAGCAATTAAAAAATATATATATAAAAAGGCATTTTTAATAGAAAATATAACCCAATGGTGAACTAAACAAACAATTCGATTTATAATAATACTGAAATAGTTAATTAGTCTCAATACACCATTGTTTTTGACAGCAAGAGAGTGGACACAATTAACATGGTCTATCATCGTCCTCCTCCTCCTCCCTCTGATCTGCCGACAAGCGCAGCATTACAGTGGTAGTGAAAACGTAGCATAGCTAGATAGCTTTCTTTTTTGCTTCACATCAAGAACAACTGACGGTGCAGAAGCAAAAAAAAAAGAAAAGTAGGTTGTCTCATATTCGTCTCTTTCAGCCGACGGCAGTGGAGTTTTTAACTAGATTGTTTAATTCAGTCTTGGAAAGTGAGAGGGTGGCTGAGGAGTGGAGAAGAAGCATACTGGTACCACTTTTCAAGAGTAAGGGTGATGTGCAGACCTGTAGCAACCACACAGGTATAAAGTCAATCAGCCGCAGCATGAAGATATGGGAAAGAGTAATAGAAACTAGGTTAAGAGGAGAGGTGGTGATCAGCGAGCAGCAGTATGGTTTCATGCCATGGCAGAGCACTACAGATGTGATGTTTGCTTTGAGAATGTTGACGGAGAAGTATAGAGAAGGCTAGAAGGAGTTACATTGTGTCTTTGTGTATTTAGAGAAAGCATATGAAAGGGTGCCGAGAGAGGAGGTGTGGTATTGTATGAGGAAGTCGGGAATGGCAGGAAAGTATGTAGGAGTGGTGCAAGATACACATGAGGGAAGTGTGACAGTGGTGAGGTGTGTGGTAGGATGATGTGTTCAAGTTGGAGGTGGGATTACATCAAGGATCGGCTCTGAGCCCTTTCTTGTTTGCAATGGTGATGGACAGGTTGATGGACAAGATCAGGCAGGAGTCTCCATGGACTATGATGTTTGCGGATGACATTGTGATCTGCAGCGAGAGGGAGGACAGCGGAATGCAAAAGTAGAGGTGATGAAGGTGGATGAGTTTAAATACTTGTGGTCAACTCTTCAAAGTAATGAGGAGTGCAGAAGAGAGGTGAAGGAGAGAGTGCCGGCAGGGTGGAGTTGGTGGAGAAGAGTGTCAGGAGTGATTTGCGACAGAAGGCTACCAGCAAGAGTTAAAGGGAAGGTTTACAAGATGGTTGTGAGACCAGCTATGTTACATGGTTTGGAGACAGTGGTACTGACGAAAAGACAGGAGGCAGAGCTGGAGGTGGCAGAGTTGAAGATGTTAAGGTTTTTGTTGGGAATGACGAAGAAGGACAGGATTAGGAATGAGTATATTAGAGGGACAGCTGAGGTTGGATGGTTTTGAGACAAAGCAAGAGAGGCAAGATTGAGATGGCTTGGACATGTGTGGAGGAGAGATGCTGGGTATATTGGGAGAAGGATGCTGAAGATGGAGCTGCCAGGGAAGAGGAAAAGAGAAAGATCCAGGATTTCCAATGTTTATGGATGTGGTGAGGAAGGACATGCAGGTGGCTGGTGTGACAGAGGACAGGAAGAGATGGAAATGGATGATCTGCTGTGGCGACCCGTAATGGGAGCAGCCAAAAATAGTAGTAGTAGTAGCAGTAGTATCATCTATCTATCTATCTATCTATCTATCTATCTATCTATCTATCTATCTATCTATCTATCTATCTATCTATCTATCTATCTATCTATCTATCTATCTATCTATCTATCTATCTATCTATCTATCTATCTATCTATCTATCTATCTATCTATCTATCTATCTATCTATCTATCTATCTATCTATCTATCTATCTATCTATCTATCTATCTATCTATCTATCTATCTATCTATCTATCTATCTATCTATCTATCTTTCTATCATGTATAATATGTAGCTAACCAAATATAGGTTTTCCGCATCCAACCATATTTCAACTCAAATGAAAAATGTAAAAAGATTGCGTCGCTGTCTAATGGAATTAGCAAACTATTTTGCTTTTATACCCCAATTATGCGTTTCTCTTCACGTTGTGATGAGTTCTGGCAGTCTGTGAGGTTGCACTAAAAATGTAAAAGATGTTTCTAGCATCTCTTAGTTTAGCATAAATTATGTCAGCATTTCATGAGTGTCCTTATTGACTCTGCCCCCCATCGCTGTGCTTCTACCCGTGTGATGTCATGACAGTACCGGCTGTGTATATTGCATCTATCTGTAGAGATGTAATTAAGTAATTAAAAGGGGTCGAAACTGTTATGTATTTGGGAAGGTAGAAAAAAAGTCTAGCTTTTTAGCGAGTCACGAAACAGGCTTGGTCAGGTCCGACTTTCAGAGGACAGTTGCATTATTCTTTGGCAACAATGGTGCAGATGTTGCGTCATCCCTCTCTGACAAATCTGTCTTTCCAGATCGTTTCGCTTCAGATGTTTTCCCAATTAGATAAGGACTGTGACAAGGACACAATAGGTCATGCCTAATTGGCCTACGAGTCATTTTGATGTACAATTCCACATTTACACCACAAGGTGGACTACTTGTCATTGTTGAGCTGAGAGTGGACTCCTATGTAACATACGCAACTAACACCATTTTAACGTTTTGTTTTTTTTGTAATCATACAAAATGAAATACACTAAAAGGAATCCCTAATGTCTTACATCCCCCCGACACACAAACACACACACACACACACACAAACACACACAAAATCTCATTAGATGACATCTCGTTTGCAGCAGACCTTTCAGTGGTCTAATATTGTGAGTGAATAGATAATAGTTGCTATGTAAGGGCACCCATGTCAAACATAGCCAGCTTTGGTAACTATTTATATTTATTTCTGCCTAATGAGATGTGTGTGAGCCCTATATCGTATATCCTGAGCTGTTTGTGGGTCCTCCTCTCTACTCTTGCTCATATAGAGAAATTGGCTGAACTCAAACAGAATATATCAAATGTTGGAATCGCTATCATCTTATATGTCATCTTTTTGATGACTCTGTTAACACAGGGGATATCGTACAGTTTCACCGTCAGCATTTTTTATATGTTAAGTAACTTCCAGGGTATATATTACGTCTGTCGCCAAGTGGATCTTTTGTAATGTTTACATCTCATCAACAATTCTTTGTTATATCCTGAGCACATCTGTCTATGCAGGCATTCATTTCCCTCTTCCCCACTTGCCTAAACTTCCCACAGCAGGCTGGCTAGAATGCTGAGAGTTGACATCATGCAATGATATAGATTTATGTGATGAGCCCCCTCCAGCTACTTATTGTTTATCAGGGCCAAGGGTTGGTCTGACGGCATGTGACTGACTGGCAACTAAGAACACAAGAATTAGGTCCAGGAATAACCCCTTCCTTTCACAGACACACACACAGACACAGACACAGACACAGACACAGACACAGACACAGACACACACACACACACACACACACACACACACACACACACACACACACACACTCCCTAAGTGGGGGAAGGGGGAGTGGAGTATGTAGTGGATCATGGGGTTACTTCAACAGGTGGGTCTTATATTTAAGATTCTGTGCTCAACTCCGAAAAGTGTGTTACGCTGAGTGTCATTTCCAGGGCCACAGGAACAGGACATTGCACAGGTCCATAGACGTACACAATATAGATGAGGGTGGGAACTGAACTGCTCCACGGCAGATGAGCGTGCACTCAATATATGAATAACACTGGCAAACAGGAATGGAGAAGCAGTAGCAGCGACAGACATTTGACTCGTGAAACATGCACAGGACAGTAGCGTGACATGCATGTATCATATTCCTCCTTTCAACCCTCAATCATTTTTGGGTGCTTGACTTTATTCCCAGGGGTTTGTTGACTGGAGCGGATTGGACAGGTGGCATAGCATGGGGAAGAGCTGGCTATATACCAACCAATAAAAATAGCTGCGGTCTCCATGATGTCACCGGTGAGTAAATCACTGCACAAGACTGCAGAAGGAGAAGCAACAAGAAAGAAATAATGGGAGCATATTAGTTTCATGGGGCTGTGCACCTCCATGATGCCCCATGACTCTGTCTTGTTCAGAAAATGCTGGTCTTTGTTTTTCTTTGTAAAAATCAACTCCAACATCTTGTGTTTTGTTTTCAGCACTCCATCTCAAGTGGTTCCTCCTCCTCCTCCCATGGCCTTCCACAACTTGGCGCGCTCACTCATGTTTAACTCTACTCAGACGCTGCCCTCTGCATGTACACTCTCACATGCTTACTGTGACAAGGAGGTTCAAAGGCATCTAAATTCACACAGCCACGGACATGCGAAGACCAGCAAAAGAGAGACAGACCATCCCCTAATAACACTGCCATCTTCAGCTAGTCACGGTGGCTATAGTTGCCAGATAGGGTGTACAAACTAAAGCCGGAGCCTGATCTCACTGCCCATACCTGGCATTCTGAGGCCACAACACCATGCGGCCGATGTGGAACTTGATCGGCCGTAAATCTTCCCTGTTTGACCATGTGACATGCCACATTTGTGATTCTGCCCTCTGCACATTGCCCCCCCCCCCCACCCCCAATTCCTTTTTCCTCCACATGTTGCCACCCGTTAGGTCCCCTCTTACCTTCTGCCACAGCTCCCTCTGGCACACTGGAGGAGGAATGTCAGGCGGGAAGACGACAGCCTCTCATGCCTCGATCGTCTGTGTTTCTGCGTCTTGTCTTTTATGCGTTTGTGGGTGTTTATTGTGTAAATATAGCTGTACATTTGAGAGGCTGTGTGCATGTCATCCTCGAATGTGCGGCTGTGTGAATTTGTGGTGGTGTGTGTGTGTATAGCTCCTGTGACCCAGTGGCAGCACGGTGGCAAGGTACACTCAGTAATAGGACGTCAGGAATGTGGCACTCGTCAGCCTCCTGAAGGATGCTGTTAATTCACATTCTGCCAGGTTGGCCTTTAACACAAACAACAAGCAATGAGTGGATTTACAGGGGTTAGTCTGTATTTGCATGTGTGTGTAAGTGTGTGTGTGTGTGTGTGTCAGTGTGTGCATTTGAATGTAATATACTGTTCTGTTTATGTAGGTTGCTCTACATGTGAGATTGCACCGATTAATTTAGTCTACACCGTAAAACGCAGAGACTTTATTATCAGGAATATTTTACTTTTTAAGCATCACTAAACACTAAACAGCGGAGATTCATTTCTATATCTAGATCTGTGGCTCTTGTGCTGTCCCTCCCCGCTAGGGCTGTGCACCATGGCCGAGTTGCTGCTGGAGGAAATAGCCACACACTTGTACATTCTTTCACAGAGGATTTATCACCAACATTTGTGTTGAGGGATGAATGAGCGAGACCTGTCCATATGTTGGCCATTGTGTGTGTGTGTGTGTGAGTGTGTGTGTGTGTGTGTGTGTGTGTGTGTGTGTGTGTGTGTGTGTGTGTGTGTGTGTGTGTGTGTGTGTGTGTGTGTGTGTGTGTACACATGCACACATGTGCATTTTCGTGTGTCTCAGATGGCACCGGGTGATGATTCTCAACAGCTGAGATGGGTTTGTGTGAAAATGAACAACGGGGCAGCTGTACATCTCTTTTCATGACACACGCGCGCACACACACACACACACACACACACACACACACACACACACACACACACACACACACACACACACACACACATAAAAACAGTGGAATCCTGGGTTCCAACTCCCTTGGGGGCGTCCCAGACTGGGACATTAATGAAGGCTTTGTTGTTTCAGGATGTACCCTAAATGATTTTTTGATTCATATCTCAGCACGCAAGTCCCATTCTCTGAATCCCCACAGTGTCTTTGCCAATCAAATCTCTTAACGTTTGGAGGAGGGGAAAACATTTATCTGTGGATCTGTATTCACACACTTCGTACTCCGTTTCCTAGTTTTGACAGTTTTAGTTTGATGGTCATATAAAAGTTGGTAAATTTAGTTGGGTGTAACATTATTTATTGAATGCCCTCATAGGCACTACTTTTAGCATGGCAAATAAACTATTCATGATGGTGTTGCAATGTGAATAGTGGGCTAAATAAAAACGGGTTGCCATTATTACCTCAGCTGGCCTGCAACATCTCAGCCAATGAGCGAGATCTCGTGGTCAGACCTCTCTGAAGAGAGGCGGAGCTTGTGTTGCAGGGTCACTGCGAGTGATGTAACCTGCATTTATTTTCAGCATACACACGTAAATGTAGACACACAGACGTACACACGCACACGCGTGCATGCACATGCACACACAGTCACACGCAAGAGCAACTGTAGCCTCCTTCTGCACATACTGTTCTGTATATGCAAGGGCTTTAGCATACACAGCACGGTGGCACTGACTAGACAAACCCAGATCTACCGGCTGGTCTACTGGCTGGTCTACCGGCTGGTCTATTGGCTGGTCTACTGGCTAGCTTGGGTTTGGGTTATGATTTGATTGCTACTGCGCTAATTCAATGAACTGGTTGTCGTGTCTGTTAATTGGTTGTCTTTCTTGCTCTCTTCCTTGTTTGGTCACTCCACAACAAGAGCTGCAGTGTGTATGTGTGCATGCATACATGTGCACACACACACACACACACACACACACACACACACACACACACACACACACACACACACACACACACACACACACACACACACACACACACACACATGCGCACACACACACACACACACACACACACACACACACACACTCAAATGACAGCAGGGGTGATTGTTCCAGGGGGAGAACATGGTGAACAAGGAGAGACAAGGTATTCGTATCTATTGCTAGGTAAGACAAGGGGAGAGAGAGATAGAAGAGAGCGAGAGAGTGAGAGAGACATTTAGTCATGGCCATTAATACTAACAGTGGTCTCCCTTCCCTTCCCGTCAGCTGCAGCTGTTGATCACGATGGTGTAACTGTGAGCTTTCCAGCATTGCATCACTCCCTATCTGCCCTGGCTCTAAGGCCGCCCTTCATTTTCCCTGTATGTGTATAACTCTACTAACCCGTAATGCGCATCACGCAACAATTCCAATATGGGTTGACGTCCCATTGGCTCCCCATTGCCCCTCTTCAAATCTCAGTCCCTTAAATATAAAATGCAGTCCATTTACCATTTGCCATTTAAATTATAACTGGTTATAAAGTCGATCTATTAAGTGCATTTCTTCCACAAAATCCGTTTGACAAGCTAACCATGTAGCGCCGATGCTGTGCCGCTGCCATGAGTACTGCATCTTTCCCAGCAAGATACCATTACGTGTAAACACACCTATCTATATCAAACCGCTGATGCTGCGGCAAGGCGGAACAAGTGAGAGTAAATGTGGTCCAGCTATGTCACGTGTCACTTTTGTCCTCTGCTATTTAAGAGCATGCTTCATACATTTAAGATGCCAAAAAAAACAAACTATTAGTTATTTCTATTATGTGTGATGTATGCGTAGCAAGACGCTGGTCATGTTCTCCATCTAGAGAACGTAGTAGAGGGACGATGTAACTTCCCAGGGGAGCTCGTCCGCTAGCATACATCAGAGACATTCCACCTCATCTGACACTTGTCCGAGGAATCCTGCAAATATTCCACACTATTCTCCCAGGCGTTCTAAAGTGCCTGTCAGAGAGACTGGCATGCCCAAACAACACACACCTGCTAACTCTTAAAACAGGAAGAATAGGCTTCATCTTAATAGTGACTGCATTCTAACTCTGTGTTGTATTCATACCTCGAGTTATACAGGATATGTATATATATATATATATATATATATATATATATATATATATATATATATATATATATATATATGTTTTTTGTTTTGTTTTACTGTTTCGTATGTGAGGGCATCAAATGTTTCTGTATGCCTTTGCCATACGCGTACGCGTGTTTGTTTGAATGTGTGCAGTTGTGTTTGTGTGCGTGTGAAAATATCTTTTTGTTTGCACTGCTGATAGGTGATAATTTGCCATGGATTTGTGCAGATTCCCTCTCTCTTCGATGCTGATATGACCAGTATATGCAACCTGTAGTTGACACCTATGTGTCACTCTGGGAAGACACCGAATAGTTCGGATGACTTGAAGGTTTACTTGGCAACCGATGGTTGTTTAAAGACCATGGATACCCTCTCGGCCCAGACAGAACACGTTTTCAGACATCAAAATGGAAAAGAAACGGAAAACAACCCAACCGACGTGTATCGTGTGCTCATTTATCGCATGCCTATAGAGTCCAGATTTGTCAGATCCAGCCTCTGACTTCTCAGCTCACTGCAGCTAAGAAGCTGTAAGTGTTCGCCATGCCACCACTTCCAGTTTTACCACAATGCTTAGTAGAGCTATAGCCTATATAGTACCACCCTAATACCAAACCACACACCTCCCACTGTCTCTTATGATGTCGCCTGTATGTCATAAACAACATTTCATGCGTCGCCATTGTGTTGTTAAACTCGTGCATGAAGAGTTGTCTTTTTGCATGTGTGTGTGCGTGCGTGCGTGTGTGAGTGTGTGTGTGTGTGTGTGTGTGTGTGTGTGTGTGTGCGCGCGTGTTTTTATGGTGGAAGGGTGGATGGGTGGTTGCTGAAGGTGGGAGGGGTTGACAAGGAGATGTACAGGGGACAGGACACTCACACTCGCTCCATAAGCCCCCTCGTCGCATTCTGCTACCGAGCAAAGCTCCGGCGCAGCTGTCGGTGGCGCACGACAAGCGAGAGCTGAGAGACGGGAGCAACAATGGCACAGCCCCTCTGACCGGAGACCACCACGCTTCTTAAACGCCTTTATGTGGGGGGGAAGGGGGGGAATGTTCTCTCCCTCTCTCGACAAGGTCGGTCTCCACGGAAGAGTGCGACACCTCCCATCGGCCGCGGCGGCCGCAAAGGATCCCGCTCGTTTACCATGAGCTGTTTGGATGTTATGTACCCAGCCTATGGACATTACGCACCGTACGCGCCAACTGCACACGCTTTTATCAGTAGCCTACAGGTAGGGAGAGGTGGGGAGAGGTGGTGGTGGTGGTGGTGTGTGTGTGGGGGGGTGTCAATGTGTGTCAAGACCTGTTCTTATCTGAACTTTTCCCGTTTCTACAAGTGAGACGGTTCGGCTGTGGGAAAGCGACTTTGGCGTCCGCGCAAAGTTGCTAACCGGACGCTAGGCGTAAAACGGGTCGGGGTTTACACTGACGAGATTTTAGCGTTGTGTTTCTCGAGTTTTAGTGCCGTTTCAAAAAAAAAAGCTGTGTGTCACATGACCTCTTTTCCATCGCCGTGCTCCTCATGCAACTCGGTTCACTCGAGTTAGATTTCATGTTCAACCACCCTCGTAGTTTCACAACTCCGAGGGGATTCACACATACAGAGCCTGCACACAGTTGTACGGACCCACTCGCCGACACCCTCCCCCACACACAAAGAAAACATTATGCTAATATATGTCTCATAGACAGCTCCAAATCTGTCCTGTGCAACAACTGTCCTAACCCCCTTCCCTCTTCCGCTCCTCCCCGCTTCCTTGGTCTAACTCCTCCTTCGCAGGCACCCCGTCTGAGCAGTGCTTCTCCTCACCATCGTGACTTTATGGACGCTCCCAGGGGTCCGGAGGGGGTATCTGGGGGCCCCAGCGCAGGAGGCCCCGTTCCTGGAGGTTCCTCCTCGTCGTCCTCCTCGTCCTCATCTTCCTACCCCCCTGCGGCTTCGCGGCAGGACGAGGGCCCCAAGGAGAAGCGGGAAGCCCCCGAGGCCGAATACCTGACATCGCGCTGCGTCCTCTTCACTTACTACCACGGAGACATCAGTAGTGTGGTGGACGAGCACTTTTCCAGAGCCCTCAGCTCCTACATGGATGGGGAGGGCAAACGGCGGGTGGCTGACCAACAGGGCGCAGGTACAGCACATATAAACATCCGCGTATACACAAACATGCATGGATGCGTGCGCGCACACATTTTGCACTGATGGGCATGGCATGTACACGCACGTACACACACATACACACACACACACACACACACACGCACATACACAAAAATATACTCACACAAAACACGGAGTTACTTTTTACGTTGGCCACCCATTCGTATCAATATACCTCCCTGTGCATGTGCCGGCCTTCGAGGCCACACAGGGTGCCAGGGGCAGTTCTGCAGAGCACAGTGGCGTGGCAGACAGGTGATGTGGTCAGGAAACAGGATTTTAGGGATGCCTACAGGAACTTTTGTCCCTGGAGAGGCCAGGGCATAAGGTTGAAAGGTCACGGAGGTCAGAAGCTGTTAGCAATTAAAAAGCACTTGAAGGACTGGTGTAAGGGTGAGGCTTTTTAAAGAAAAGCAACAGTGCGCGTGCACACACACACACACACACTTGTTTAGCTTAACATAAAACTACTTTCAAGGTCTTTGTGTAAAGTCATTTATCCCGAGATGACAGCGATCCGTTGTCTACCAGGACGGTGGTTGTGTGTGTTTGCTTGAAAATCGCTGCGCAATACACAGATGTGTAATTATGAATCACTGTGTACAAATGCTAAAAATGTAATTTAATCAGCAGTGTAAGTCGCTGACATTATATCACGGTGGTTTACAACAGTTTTGGTTTTGCCTGCAGCGTAACTGTGCAAACATATGCAAACATAAAACGTGAATGTAATCAAAATCATCAGCGAGGATGAATCACTGAAGTTAACAAGCGCTTTCTCTGCCGGCCAGCAGCATATTCCCTCACTCTTTCTCTCTTTTTATGTCTTTCTTTCTCTCTCTCTCTCTCTCTCTCTCTCTCTCTCTCTCTCTCTCTCTCTCTCTCTCTCTCTCTCTCTCTCTCTCTCTCTCTCTCTCTCTCTCTCTCTCTCTCTCTCTCACACACACACACACACACAGACACACACACACACAGACACACACACACACACTATCCCACCCCCTCCCCTTTGCACTTTGTCGATCTCACTCCTAGTCCAGTTGGACGTCTTCATTCCAGCACCCAGACATGCTTCCTGCCTCACAACAGATACTATGTTTATACATGGCCGTAAGCGCACAGCCTCGATGGCATATCGCGTTCAAACGCCTCTGCGGCTGCCTTACTGACTCCGGCTCCAGCTCTTGCCCCACAATGGCTGCTCAGTTGCTCGCCTGCCACTGGGGCTGATTTATGCTGCAGTCTGTGTGATGGGGGCAGAAGGCAACACAAGCACATGGCATGCTAACCGGTGTCGTCTTTTTTTTTTTCCAGGAGACTATCTAAATGTAAAAATATACAGCTAAAAATGTAGGATTGCTCGCTTGACGCTCTGCCTAGGGCCAGAAGGGGAATGTGGAGGGGGGGGGCAGAGAAAACAACAGGTGGGGCTGCAGGAGCAGAGACGGGAGCGGCGGCGGCGGCGGCAGGGGCTAGCGCTGGGCCAGTTCTGTGTGTATGCATGCGCCCGTGCATGCCTGCAAGAGTGCATTTGCGGGTTTTTAGGTTTTGAAGTAGCACTCGGGACATGAGGCTTGAGAGATGTCGCCACAACATGTGATTTAAGGTTCTGTGAGCCTTGCAGTCTGCTCCAGGTTAAAGCCACTGCCTTATATAGACTGGTAGGGTATAGGGACATCTCTCCCTCCCTCTCTCTCTCTCGTGCTCTCTCGCGCTCTCTTTCTCTCTGTCCCTCTCTGTTTCACCTCCCTCTTTCTCTCTCTCCCTCTGTTTACTAGAATTAGGTTGTATTTATTTCTGTCTTGTTGGGAGTAGGACTTTGTGTCACTATGATCCAATAGGGAAGATATCTGGGCCAGGGGGTGATGCAGTCATGTGAATGACATCTTTGTTTTGTCGGGGGGGGGGTTGCCTCCCTCACCTCTGCATAGGTTCACGTTCTGATCCACCATTTATGGCTATAAATCAAATGAATTGCGTCTCAGTTGTTACAACAATCCATGACTCCGTCTGAATTTGATCGTTGACCACCACCCCTGCTCCCCCATCTTCCCCTTTATCAGATACTCCATCACCTGGCAGCCGGCGAAGCTTCCCCCCCTCCTTCTGGGACAGTAACTACTCCTCGCCTCAGAGCCACTCCCACTGTGAGACGGGTGCACCAGCCTATTCCATGGACCCATATGGCTCGGGGCTTCACCCTGGCTTGCCCCACCCGCACCCCCATGCTCACCCACATGCCCACCCTCACTCCCACCCACACCCATCAGAGAGCTGGGGTTACCCCCAGACCCAGGCCTATGGACCACCGAGGCCCCTCCATGAACTCTACTCTCCCTCAGCCTTGGAGCCCCACTACGGACCCCTGCTCATGCCAGCAGTGCGGCCCCCACACCTGCCGACCCTGCCGGGCCACTACGAGGTGAGCAAGCTAGAGCCCAGTCCCTCCTGGCCCAGCCTGCTGCCCCCGGGAGATGTCAGCCAATCCCTGGCCCTCAATATGGATGCAGGTACACAAGCCACCTGACAAGTTCTAGCACTTGATACTTAAACGGTAGAGGGTTTCCCCCCTACTCCAACACTGTTTCAGTTTGCAGACTGGTTGTACATATTTCAAATACAGACAATACAAATCTTCACAAACATTTCAGAAGTGAGCAAAAAAATGTGCAAGAGCAGAAGGGCGAAAGTTCAAATGGTTGTGGTGAAGGGCCTTCCAAATATTGTCGTTAAACTGGTGTCACAGGCTTCCATTGGATGATATAGGACCTCGGGGTATTCTGTAACTGAAAAATGTGCCCCTGGATTCTTGGTCATTAAATATGCATGTCTCTGTTAAGCACAACACAGTGAAAATGGGCTTGTCATGTCAGTAAACTAACTCACCTATATAAGTTAATTCCTTCTGAATTAAACACATTGATATTTCATCAAATATGGGTGCACAGAGAGCGAGAGAGAGAGAGACACACACACACACACACACACACACACGCACACACACACACATATATATATAGATGCAATATGAACACAAAGGGTTTCTCCTTCTTCTTCTTTCTTCTTCTGGTGTAAAACAGGATGTTTGGCACAGGTAGGCTCCATGGTAACCATGTGTTCTGTTGTTTGCCATTGTTCTCCTCATTGTCTCTATATATCCTTTTCTCCCAGGTCTCCAGCACCACAAGAAAGGCAAGGAGCTCTACTGGTTTTAACAAGCCCTTCAGTCACAGTGACCAGCCATTACCAGATCCAATTAGTGTCTGGACCTGCTCCTCTATTGAAGCAGCTTGTCCCTTCATCCCTCTCACACCGCCTCTCTGCAGCCCCATCTCTCCAACCCCCTCTCTCAACCGCTGGCCTGCCCTGCCAGTACACAGCCTTGCTCCAGGTCGACATGTGTGCACCAGGGAGATAAAGGAGAGACAGACAGACAGAGAGGGAGAAAGGGAGAGAGAGAGACAGACAGAGAGACAGAGACAGAGACAAAGTCAATGTCATTGGACTCGCCTCCTAATTTGCCCTACTTGCCCCATCGCTCTCTCTCTCTCTCTCTCTCTCTCTCTCTCTCTCTCTCTCTCTCTCTCTCTCTCTCTCTCTCTCTCTCTCTCTCTCTCTCTCTCTCTCTCTCTCTCTCTCTCTCTCTCTCTCTCTCTCTCTCTCTCTCTCTCTCTCCTCTCTCTCTCTCTCTCTCTGTGCAGCACACAAACCTTGGCAAGGTGTGAGCCACTGTGACCTGTTTGGACTGGGAAAGACAGGATCACAACAGACTACTGTAGGGGAAGAGAGATAGGGGGATGAAGGGGATGAAGGGAGGGATAGGGAGATAAATAAGGAAGACAGAGGCTTCCCTCCAATGTTCCGAGCTCCCCCCCCCCCCCCCCCGTCCTGCAGGCCTGGCAGTGATGGCTGTTTATTCATTGTGACGGTCATAGTGATGGCTTTTTTTCTTTTCTTTTCTTTTTTTGCTATTATATTATTTTGTTCTCTGGAAAGTGTTTCTATTTATTTGTGTTAATGTGAATTTCAGAAATGGATTGTTGAACTTTTGATTAGGCCAGTGTTCTGAAAATTCAGTGGTTCAATTGTGTTGTGTGTTTTCTTAAGAGTGGTGAGGGAGAGGATCGTAAATGTTGTTTCGATGAAGATTATGATCCGCCCGCTTTTAAGGGAATCTTCTGTGTAGACTAAAAGATTGTTTCTTCTAAAACATATCAGGTTGTGCTCAGCTCAGCAATTCTGTTGTTCTGAATAGACTCAAAAGATAACTAATTCTCTTTCATAATTAGACGTCCTATTTCAGTTCATTTGTTTCGCGGTGTATTGATGGTTTAACTTGGAGTTTAGAAACATTTTGGGATGTTTTTCTTTTCTTGAGTGTCATTTATTTGTCTTGAAAAAAGACTGTCAATAAATATTTCTATTTTAAACTGAGACCATCTTTGTTGGACACCATTTCTGTCACTGAGAATAACACTCTAGAAGCTACAATAACGAGTATCCTGCAGAAATGCATTGTGCAGCTGCACGCAAAACCCTTAATACCTAACAAGGCACAACAGTTTAGAGGTCAACTACTCATGGGGCCTGTTAGTTTAAATAAACCAAGCTAGGAAATCACAAGTGGACTCCAGAAATAAGTACCCGACCCTTTGGTACCCATATATTTTAGGTCAGCCTCTAAGTTACGAGAGATGACTTCTGAAATGTGGAGAAATGTGGCAAGTTTCACTTCGTACCCTGCTCATACTGGAGACGGTAGCTCAGATCTTACCAAGGCTGAGCCGTTCGACACATCTCGGTCTCAGTCTGAAAGGCCTTGCATTTGAATTCCTCTCCATATTCACACTTTGTCACCTATAAAGCGGGAATGAGTGCTGAATGCCAGCTATGTGTAACCAGAGAGAAGGCCAGCCATCCCAGTTATGCACTGAGTGTTGCCGTATTATTGATCCAATAATCAGATTATGTGTTGAGTTATGCCAGCCTGGGCCGCCGCGACAGTTTAGACTGCTGTTATGTCTGACCCCCGCTAGAGAGCAGCCAACTATGTGATTGGCTCTAAGCTGGAGTAATGCAATTAGACGGAGTTTACCAGGGATAGCGTTCCTCTCAGTTTCCCCTGCCAAGCATCTTGCAGCCTCTTCAAATTAGTAATGTTACTTACACTGAGCACGTCCTTTTCACGTCATGTCTCTCCAGAGCATCCCTCCCTGCAGCGAGCATGCTCTCAGGGCCGAGCGGAAATATCACTGCATTGTGTTGCGCGGTTGTCAACAGTAATACGCTGCTTCATTAGCGGTGGAAACCACTCGGTCACTCAGTTATCATACACCTATTGACCATTTACTGATATTTACTGAATTAAGAGCAAATCGGTTTGATCTCCTTTGTTCATTTTCACAAGGAGCAACCGAAGAAGTAGTGCAGGTGTACAATATCGTCGACTTGAGTAGTTTCTCTGTGCAGTGAACATGTCTATAGGTCAAGCCCAAGTCAATGGTTCCCTCTGCTGGTCAATTTATATCATTGCAAGTTAAAGCTTCCCATGCCTTATTTCTCTATTCTGACTTCCCCTTCTAGCTTTTCTCAGCTGTGTACTCAAGTACAACAGACTAGCACTTCTGATAAGACAGCCTTAAAATATTCTTCAAAAATGATAAAAATACACCTTTGATTTTTTTTAATGATAAAACATTTCAGTTTGCACACTCTTCTTTTCTGATTTTGTGACTTGTGACCATGCAGCCTCGAATGACTTCCTCAGTAGCTGCCAGCATCCCCTAGCCTAGCATGAAAACAGCGGGTCCTCTCAGATGTGATGTCTGGTCATTCCCAAATACACCCGGGCCAGAACTTACAGTCAAACAAGCCTCACGGTGGCCACCGAGAGGACTTCTTTCTACACTACATCCTGACACATCGAGTCACGAGCGCTAGTCAGAGGGGAGTCACGTGACTCTGATTCAGAATTCGAAGTATTTGTTTAAATAATAAACCTGCCCTTAAAGGAGGTGTTAAGCAGAGGACGATTAGAAATAAGGCTGAAAAATCTGTTGCCTGAAATAAATTTCAGCTCAGGAAAAAGAAAAAAAAATTCTGTGTGACCTTTGCTCCACATTGCTCCAGACAATTACATTTTGCATTACAGCGAATTGCCAGAGCTATGAGCTAATAATCATATGAACGTTGAAAGAAACACATAAAACACACACGTCACACAACCAAACACAATTCTGGGTAATGTGCGAAACTTTATTGTATATTTATTTCCAGTGTTGGTTAAGCAGAACGTCTTCATCTCTGTCGTTTTCTGTATTTTTTCCTCTCTCTATCGACCTCAAAACACACACATACACATATATAAATGTGTACACACAAATACAAACACACACACTCATGAACATAAATGTATACGCCCATATACACTGATGAGCCAAAACATTATGTCCACTCACAGGTGAACGGAATAACGTTCATCTCCAAACAAGGGCACATGTCCAGGTCTGGGTAAATTAGATGGTAAGTGAACACAGTCCGTTCTCTTAGTCAACATGTTGGATGCAGGAGAAATGGGCAGGAATAAAGACCTGAGGGACTTTGACAACGGCTAAATTGTTATGGCCAGACGACTGGGTCAGAGCATCTCTGAAACAACAAGGCTTGTGAGGTGCTCCTGCTCAGCGGTGGTGAGTACCTGCTGACAGTGGTCCAAGGAGGACAAACCACAAACCGGTGTTGGGCTCATCACTCTGTCATCCAAGGCTCTTCAATGCACGAGGGCAACGAAGGTTATCTCATCTGGTCTGAACTGACATAAGGTCTACGGTGACATAAGTCACAGAAAATGTTCATGACAGCTACGGGAAGAATGTGTCACAACACACAGTACATCACACCCTGCTGTGTATGGTGCCCGTGATGACCCCTGTCTACCATCGAAAGCGCCCACAATGGACATGTGAGTGTCAGAACTGGACCATGGAGCAGTGAAAGGAGGTTGCCTGGTCTGATGAATCACGTTTTCTTTTAGATCACATGGGTGGCCGTGTTCGTGTGTGCCATTTACCTGGGGAAGTGATGGCACCAGGATGCACTGTGGGAAGACGACAAGCCGGGGGTGGAGGGAGTGTGATGCTCTGGGCAATGTTCTGCTGAGAAACCCTGGGTCCGACCATTCCTATGGAAGTCAATTTGACAAGTAACTAAACATCGTTGCAGACCAGATATACCCCTTCATGGCAGTGGTATTCCCTGGTGGCAGTGGCCTCTTTCAGTAGGATAATGTACCCTGCAGCACTGCACCCATTGTTCAGGACTGGTTTGAGGAACATGATGAAGTGTTCAAGATGTTGCCCTGGCCTCCAAATTCTTCAGATCTCAGTCCAATTGAGCATCTGTGGGATGTGCTGGACCGACAAGTCTGATCCATGGAGGCCTCACCTCGCAACTTAAAGGATCTGCTGCTAATGTTTTGGTGCCAGATACCAGAGGACACCTTCAGGGGTCTTGTAGAGTTCGTGCCTCGATGGTTCGGTGCTGTTTTGGTGGCACACGGAGGACCAACAGCATATTAGGCAGGTGGTCATAACGTTTTGGCTCATGCAGTATATGCCTGTGCTAGTGGTGGGGCTTGATTAAAAAAATTAATCGAATTAATTATGGGCTTTGTAATTAATCGCATATCTATATTTGACACCAGAAGTAACATTTTTCAATGCAAACAGGTCTTGGTAGATGACTAAATCAATGAATAGACACATACATAAGTTTAAACAACAAAATCCTGTTTATTTTGTTCAAAACAAGTTTGTTTTGTAAACACAGTACTTTTTGTAACCCCTGGTCTTCTACCACTGAAAGTGGTCTACAGTCCAAAGCAATCCATTTCGCCAGTGAGTTTGTTAATTTATCAGACGTGGATTTACTCATCTTGGCTTTGAAACCCGTCATCTGGTGGAGAGTCGGTTGGCGACTCTGCTTGGTTGTACTAGGAGCACTAGCGTTAGCTCCGGTGTTGGTACTAGCTGCAACGTGTTTCGCGTTTAGGTGGTACCAGAGGCTTGAATAACTGCGGTGGAATGCAAACTCTTTGTTGCAGAGTCTGCACACAACAGTGCTCTTATCTAGGCTTCCATCCGACCGGTTTTTAAACGTAAATTTCCCATCCACAGAGCTAAGCAACGCGGTGTCA
Source organism: Lampris incognitus (assembly GCF_029633865.1). Lineage (NCBI taxonomy): Eukaryota > Metazoa > Chordata > Actinopteri > Lampriformes > Lampridae > Lampris > Lampris incognitus. The sequence goes on from NC_079226.1 coordinate 25,656,359, forward strand.
TCCTTGTCGTCCATCACATCTGTTGTTAGCATACTAACTTGTTAGCCTAACCTACTCCGCTTTCCGCTTGACTGATGTCACTCAGTGCATCGGTATAATCCGTATGCCAGAAACGAGTGCACTGAGAAGCGCTCCGTGTTGACTGGAGTGTAAAAATAAAATGCGTTCAATTTTTTTAAAGCCGTTATTTTTCCTATAATTAATTATGGAATTAACGCGTTAAAGTCCCAGCCCTAGCCTGTGCCCAAGGTCACATACATAAATGCACACAAAAACACGTGTAGGCAGGCCCGCACACACACACACACACACACACACACACACACACACGTGGGGACACCTCACTGACTACATTTGTTCCCTAGCCCTTAACCCTAACCTTAACCATCATAACTACATGCTTAACCTTAACCCTTACCCTTACCTTATCCTAATTCTAACCTTAACCCTTAACCCACGCCCTAACCCTAAAATAGACCCTTTTCCTCATGGGGACCCATAAAATGTCCCCACAAGGTAGGTGGTGTCACACAACCTTGATCTTTGCACTTATGAACTTTCCATCAGCTTCTGTGTTTGTATTCGTTATTGTGTTAGCACTTTCCAGATCTTGTCACATGACTTATGTTGTAAATGTATGTGCAAATATAGGCCATCGAATGTCTTTATGCATGCTCAATGATCCAGGCAAGAAAATCAAAGATAGTTGAGTCCAGATGAGCTGATTCAACGTTCTCTGATAGGCCACTGACCTGCCGGTTGTCTTCCTTGTCACTTGACATTGTTGAGAGACTGAGTAATGTAAAAAGCTGGATTATGTTGGAATTGTGTGTATTTTATATATAATGTGGATGTGTACTTGGCTGCTTCTGCTTATTTGTGACTGTAAACGCAATTCCATTGGAAGAATAGCAAAATCTTCAGCATCTGTGTGTGTGTGTGTGTGTGGGAGGTATTGATGATGATGATGATGTGTGTGTGTCTGAGTGTGAGCATGTGTACGTGTTTGCTTTTGCTGCGTCATTCAAGTGTGGACATCCTGTTGATTATGTGATATCTCAACCTTCCATCAAACCTTTTCATCATGTCTTCTTTAGCTTAATACCGCCACTGTATTTGAATGAAAGAGCCTTCGTTTCTTTTTTGCTTTAATGGTCAATGTTCACAACCACTTTTACAAGAAGAGCAGCATCACTCCAGGGGTTTACGATGGTATTATGTGCGTATACAATGCAAAACGGCTTTAAATCAAATGACAGTTTAACTGGGGATACATTTTATTTCTTTCTCAATGTCGCCGCAGTATTTTTTCATTTAAAGGGGCCTAAACATGTGTTGCACTGACTGATGACCACGCAGAGCACATGGCAGGGAGAGGAGTGAACAGCGAGGAAAATGGCAGACGCTCTAACAGCTTTAATGACGCCTGTAAACGTTTACCTTAGCACTGACTTTGCTTTTACAGCATCTTTATGGTCTGAAGTAGAGTTTTGACACAGAAGCCTTGTGACAGACAGACTGACAGACAGACAGACTGACCACAGATAGACAGACAGACACACAGATAGACTGAAGACAGACAGACAGACCGCAAACTGGCAGACAGACGGACAGACAGACGGACTCACAGGCAGGCAGGCAGACCGAAAGACAGACCGCAGACTGGCAGACAGACAGACAGACAGGCAGACAGACAGACAAGACCGCAGACAGGCCGACAGACAAAGAAACACAGACAGACAGACAGACCGCAGACAGACAAACAGACGGGCAGGCAGACAAACAGACAGATAGACAGACAGATGGACAGACGGTCAGACAGGCAGACAAACGGATCACAGACAGATGGACAGACAGACAGACAGATGGACAGATGGTCAGACAGACAGACTGCAGACAGACAGGCAGAGAGACAGACACACTGCAAGCAGACAGACAGACAAACAGACGGACAGACCACAGACAGACAGACAGGCAGGCAGACGGACAGACTGCAGACAAACAGACAGACAGACAGGCAGACAGACACACTGCAAACAGACAGACACACAGACAGACCACAGACAGACAGACAGACAGACAGACTGCAAACAGACAGACAGGCAGATGGACAGACTGCAGACAGACAGACACTGCAAACAGACAGACACACAGACAGACAGGCCGCAGACAGACAGACAGGCCGCAGACAGACAGACAGACCGCAGACAGACAAACAGACAAAAGACAGACAGATGGACAGACAGGCAGACAGACTGCAGACAGACAGACAGACAGCAGGACTGACAGGCAGGCAGACAGACAGACAAACAGACAAACAGATAGACAGACAGACAGACAAGTAGGCAAGCAGCTGGTCTGACAATGTTCACAATCTAACAGCCAAATCCTTTCACCTCTTGCTAGCTGTAATATATTACCACAGTAAAGTGGGTTATCACTGACTAACCATGGAATCGGATGTCTCGGTGAGACCATACCTAAGAAGCCCATGTGTCAGGCTCCGGTTATTGTCATAGACATTAACTGGAATAAATGAATAAAGCAAAATTATTGGTGTTATTGATAACTTTTCACTCTTTGGAACCAGTGTCTTCATTTCTGTTCATATGCTCATTAAATCATATCATTAAATCTTTTCATGCACACCTCCTGTTGTTTTTTTGTTGTTTTTTTCTGATTCGGAAAGAGAGGTATATTTTCCACATCAAACAGATCCGGCAGTAAAGTTGCAAACAGGACGTGTAGGTTTCTGGAGACAGGAAGCAGGTATGGTTGTCGATGGAAACCCTTTCGAGCGCTAAATCTTTTAGAACTTCGAAGGCGATTTGATGATGCTCTCAGACCTGAGCTCGTGTGCGTTCTTGTCCAAAATGCACATTGCTGCTCATTACAGTGGCAGACAATAAATAACACTTCCCGACGGGCTCATGAGCGTTTGAAAGATTGTTTAGCTCACCAAAACACACAAACCAACAAACAAAAGGTCCTGATTTTGAGAACGGTCAGAGAGTGGTTACCTGTCACATGTGACCAGATATTTCTGGTGACCTCACCAGATCATGTGGTTTGAGCTCATGCCTGTCGGACAGCAATAGCTGCTCCCAGGTTGTTGGCGTGTCTCATGAAATCATCAGAAGTCAATGAGTAATTTACATGGAGAGGAATGAGGCATTTAGTGTTTTGAAATATAGTTTGCTGGACGGGGCTTATCCCATTTCTGAGAAAACTGGATAAATGTCGAGAATATTATGAGTCATATAATGTATACTAGATGTGAATGCTGTCATCAGCTGCTAAGACACTTGGCGGCATGATTCCTGTAAGTAGGGTTGCAGCTGAAACATGGAAAAAAAATTGTGTGAGCAAATGGAAAGTGTGCGTGTATGTGTGCACAAGTATGTGTGTATGTGTGCATGCATATATGTGTGTGTGTGTGTGTGTGTGTGTGTGTGTGTGTGTGTACATATATCTTTGTTTTGCTATTGTTCTACAGGTGTACACTGATTTCCTGCCCCGTTTCAGAGGATTCCCTGTCACCGTGTGACGAAAACTGCTCTGCAGTATCTGGAGAGCAAAACAAAAGTACTCCTGTGGTATTTACAGGAAGAAATGGTGTGGGGGAGGGGGAGTACCACAAAGACAGACATGGCTATCTCTTCTTTTGACATACGTATGCCCAAAGAGAAAAAAAAATCCCATTGCCAAATTATTGAACTTGCTATAGAAAATGTAACGTTTTTCCAAAAAACATTTCTCAAATTGTTAAATTGTCTTTTTGACAGTTTTCCAATAAAAAAAGGTATCATATACCAACACCATCATACTAAACTCTGATTCATAAGTCTGTCATTCCCCCAATTTTTTTTCCATTAACTGACTAGTAAGCATATTCTTTCTCCACTTTCTGTCACTTCGTCACTCCCTCTCTCACTCTTTGAGACCGGCGCATCGTGACAGGCACCTGACCCGACACAACCGTAACAGCGGCTATAAAAGAACAAGTCTCTCTGACAGACCTCCATCACCTACAGGTGGTTAAACATCAACCTTCACAACATACAGAGAGGCAGGTAAGCAGCGGCTAACACTGACTGACACACACACACACGCACACACACGCACACACACACACACACACACACACACACACACACACACACACACACACACACACACACACACACACACACACGCACGCACACACACACACACACACACACACAGAAAGACAGAAAGACAGAGAGACAGATGCAGAAACATTTCCTGTGTTGCGGGTGTAATTTTCTGCAAAGGAGGAATAGCAACTGAAAGACGAGTCAGTGATTCAAACAGGGCAAGAAACAGACCTGTCACACTGACAGAGAGGCGGCACAGGTGAAGTGGGGACACATTAAGAGGGAACACATACTATGTGAGTGTCATCTACGCTGAGAGTGTCCAGCCTCAAAGCCGGGTGTGTGTTGTTCTGTTCTGTTCATCTCGGCGAGTGTCGGTATTTCTACGTTCATTTCTTCCTGTGTTCATCTGGCAGGATGAAGCTACTGGTGGTGGTTGCCGCTGTTCTGGCCGTGGCCAGCTGTGCCAGTCTCTCCGTGGAGGACCTGGAGTTCCACGCCTGGAAACTCAAATTTGGTAAGACCTAAAATGCTGTTGTAAAAATATCATGCATGTATACTTTTTTTTCTCTCTCCGTATGATGTTTTGGCAGATGAAGAATAATTTGCTTGTTCGTTGTGGTTCTGAAATAAGTAAAACACCATTTCTTAAGACCTAAAGACCCAAATCTGTAGAGGAATACATAGTTATGTACATTTAGTTACAGAAATACTGAACATTTTAAACTCTGCGCACCAGGTCTTGATCATTCACCAATCGATGTCATGTTGCTCGTCTTCTCACAAAAAGCATGAATGGAAAATGATGATCAATTATTGATGTATCAATTATCTTTTTTCTTTCTTTCTCACTTTCCTGTAATCGCTGATTTGTCTAAAAGAAAAGACCTACACTTCTCCGTCAGAGGAGGCCCACCGCAGGCAGGTGTGGCTCAACAATCGTAAACTGGTGCTGGTCCATAACATCATGGCTGATGAGGGCATCAAGTCATACCGCCTCGGCATGACTTTTTTCGCTGACATGGTAGGAACACACAAAAAAAACATCGAGGCCTCGCCCTCCACCCACGTGGAACAACCAAGAGGAATTTAGCTACCGGGTTTCTTTTTCATGTGTGGTAAAAACAGGATGAAATGTACATCCACTTTTACTGCACAGAGGGGAAAAAAATCACAGTTGAACGAAAACAGCGCAGCCGAGCTCTCGTAATTTGTTTTTTTGCATTTTGTCTCAAGCATAACACAGGATGACATTCTGCATAAGGCGTCATCAGGCCTAAATAGATGTCGTGTAAATCTAACATTTTCTGTGGTCACTCACCTCCGTGTCGCTCCTCGATAGGAAAACGAGGAGTACAGAAGTCTGATCACCCGAGGCTGTCTGGCCTCCTTCAACTCCTCGATGCCCCGCAGAGGCTCTGCATTCCTCCAACGGCCAGGTGGCGCTGATCTACCAACCGCTGTGGACTGGAGGGAGAAGGGCTATGTCACCGAGGTCAAAGATCAGAAGCAGTGCGGTTCTTGCTGGGCCTTTAGCACAGTATGTATAATCCAGTGTGTGTGTGTGTGTGTGTGTGTGTGTGTGTGTGTGTGTGTGTGTGTGTGTGTGTGTGTGTGTGTGTGTGTGTGTGTGTGTGTGTGTGTGTGTGTGAGTGTGTCTATACATAGCCATTATAAAGCATGAACTTTTAATCTTGCTCCAAAGCTGTACTGTAGCTCCACCCCATGTACTATTACCTTAAACTTTAACAATTTTCTTCACCCTTGTTTTCTGGTTCTTGCTGTGTCTTTGTGCATCTACCTGAATACATCTCCAACCGTATTTCCTCTCCGTCTGCCCCTCTCTCCAGACGGGTTCCCTGGAGGGCCAGCAGTTCAGGAAGACCGGGAAGTTGATCTCTCTGAGCGAGCAGCAACTGGTGGATTGCTCCGGAAGCTTCGGCAACATGGGCTGTATGGGAGGACTGATGGACCAAGCCTTCAGATACATCATTGCCAACAAAGGCCTGGACACTGAGGAGTCCTACCCCTATGAGGCTCAGGTCAGCAGGGGGGCGTTTTGTTGTAATAATTAGTCAGCTTTCATCAGAACATAATTCCCAGTGCACAGAAGATGCCTAGGATGTCCAAATCAATTATGACTATTTGAATATTTATTTGACTGCAAGCTGTGGTTAAATTTTCCAAAACTTTGTTGAAAAAAACAAAGAAACTGTTCAGATACACTAAAATACAACAATAAAAGTGATATTTACTGTTGGAACACAACTACAGTGTTACAAATCCAGCGAAATCTGACAGTAGGGATGCAAAATTGACAAAATCATCTCTTTACAATTATTGTTGTTGAATGACTGACATCTTGTGGTTATACTGCATAGTGGTGCTGGACACCCCTAAAGCAGACCTTTTATATACAGAGACAGTCTCCAATGCTAATTTTTGTGGACAGCAGAGTTAACTAAGTATATTTTGCAAACCACCCCAGAAAGCATGTTTCCTGAAAACTGACTTGTCCATATACCGCCATAATCAAGGTAGATTAGTCTCTTAAAATAGAGCCATAGACCTGATAATAAGACATCACATCACATATTAGGCACGGTGGCCCAGTGGTTAGCGTTGTTGCCTCACAACAAGAAGGTCCTGGGTTCGAAACCCGGGGTTGTCCAACCTTGGGGGTCACCCTCTGTGTGGAGTTTGCATGTTCTCTCCATGTCTGCGGTGGGTTTCCTCCAGGTGCTCCGGTTTCCTCCCACCATCAAAAACACATGCATGTTAGGGTTAATACTCCTGTGTGTGCCCCTGACCAAGGCAATGGAAAGCAGAACTGGAGTTGGTCTCCGGGCGCTGCACGGTGGCTGCCCACTGCTCTTAGCTACACAGCTAGGATGGGTTAAATGCAGAGAAAGAATTTCCCCATGGGGATTAATAAAGAAGGAAAAAAAGCACTATTTTTATTGCCTGTGTGTCAATCAGGATGGGGAGTGTCGCTTTAACCCAGCCACGATTGGAGCCACCTGCACTGGCTTTGTTGATGTGACCAGCGGTGACGAGGACGCCCTGAAGGAAGCTGTGGCCACCATCGGGCCTGTGTCTGTTGCCATCGATGCTGGCCATTCATCTTTCCAGCTGTATGAATCAGGTGAAATTCTTCAGATAGTGTGAAGATATTTTTCCATTAAGAATTCAACGATCAATCAAATAATAGCTAAAATAAATATCCCTTGACCCAACCTTATTCCTTCCATCCACTCCCATGCTATCCCTATCTTCCCTTTCCCTACCCACCTAGACAGTATCTAATGTCCAACTAATAAATGAGATGATGGGGATTTCAAAATCAACTCCCTTTCATCTGACTTATCAGGTTATACTCCTGACAGTAGCAGCTCTTCTATGAATGTATAGAATATGAGTTCTTTCAAGATGTGAAACATATACATTGCATTGATGTGTGTGTGTGTGTGTGTGTGTGTGTGTGTGTGTGTGTGTGTGTGTGTGTGTGTGTGTGTGTGTGTTTGTGTGTGTGTGTGTGTATGTGTGTGTGTGTTTGTTTGTTTGTTTGTTTGTTTGTTTGTTTGTTTGTTCTGGAAGGCGTGTATGATGAGTCTGAGTGCGGTAGTACTGAGCTGGACCATGGTGTGCTGGCAGTGGGTTATGGTTCTGACAATGGGAAGGACTACTGGATGGTCAAAAACAGGTAAACCTCCATCATAACTGGTGTGAATTCCCAACCTATGTTCTTCTATGCAAGAATCCTTTATAACAATAATATTATTATTATAATTATTATTATTATTTTTCCGCCGCATTTTTTAATCACTTAACTAGCTCCACATTTTTCGACGCAGAAATGTCATTCAAACATAAAAAATTAAGGTCAATTAGGACATTAGTGATACTAATCAATCAATAAATCAATCAAGTTCAATTGTAATGTATTATTTCTTTTCTCATACATACCTTTCATACTTTCATTCAAACTGTAAAATGTTCAGCTTACTTAGTACATTTTTTGTATTTAAATTTTTTTTATACCTTTTTATACTTTTAATTTTTTCCACAATATTTTTTACAATGGAAGTTTATTGGCACAATGTTCAAACCTACCCCTTTTTGAACTCTTACTGCTCTTTCATACTTTGAGTTAGAAACTACATTCAAACTTTCAAATCTTCCCGATACTTTGGACTTTCTCACATTAATTCAACCTTTTCATGTCGGTCATACGTTTTACACAATAATTCTTTTTTTATTATTATAAATTTCGTTCTGATTTTTCCCCTTTTCTCCCAATTTAGTGGCCAATCGATCCCTATTCTCGTTCAAACTCCCACCCTCGTACTGTATGCGTTGCCAACTGCATCTCTCCGGCCGGCAGTCTTGAAGGAGACGCCTCGCCACTTCCGTGACAAGGCGACTCCAGGCCGAACCACTGCTTTTTCACACACACACAGAGATGCATTCATGTGACGAACACAAGCCGACTCCGCCCCCCTCCCGAAGACAGCGTTGCCAATTATTGCTGCTTCATTGAATCCGTCCATAATTGGATCTGACGAGACCAGGGCGCGAACCCCGGTCCCCAGTGGGCAACTGCGTCGACACAAAGCCGATGCTTAGACCGCTACACCATCATTTATTAAGAGTTCATACAATTTTCAGCCCTCTCAGATTTTTACGTTGGTGCGTAGCGTGGAACGCTTACAGCTAGAGTGGGTGGATGCATCATTAGAGTGGAAAGGAGCTGTAAAATCATCTAAAAATGTTCTCTTAAACTTGCTCTCACTCCCACAATTTTCAGTCCACATACATAATTATACATAAAACGTAGAAAAAACTATGCTGCTCGCAACCATGTAACCATGGAAGCAAGCGTGCTTACACTTTTGGCTCTATGAGCCTCAAAGCAACAGGAGCACCAATTAACTGCAGCACGGACTCCTATATTAACTAAGAGCAAAACGATGAGCTTATTCTTATTTGTGACGTTTCTACATTGCTGTCACATCCTCAAATCTTACTCCATTTGGACACATTATACAGCAAAATGTTCGCCAACTTGTGACACTCACGATGTAAATATCGAAGCTTTGCGACATATAGTTTTTGGAATATGAGCATTTGTTTGGAGGGTGTGTGCCCATAGAAAATGCATTGATGCAGTTTTTAAAGTTTACTGTCAGGCCATTTGAAAACCAGCTGCCATGTTGTCATGGTGATGCACATGGGGTGGGGGGGGGCAGAGAACAGAGAGTGAGCAGTTTGATAGATGGATATGATAGATAGATAGATAGATAGATAGATAGATAGATAGATACACCCCAGCCACAACCTAACAACCACCCAGAACACCCTAGCAACCACCTGGAACACCCTAGCAACCCCCCCCAAACCTCATAGCAACTGCCTAGCTACCATCCCAAACACCATAGCAACCGCCAGGCAACCCTTAACAACCACCCCAAACACCATAGCAACTGCCTAATAACCACCCAAACACCATAGCAACCGCCTAGCTACCACCCCAAACACCATAGCAACTGCCCAGTGATATCCCATCAACTACCCAGAACACCATAGCAACTGCCCAGCAACAACACCCAAGAAACCATCCAGAACACCATAGCAACACCCTAGCAACCACCTAGCAGCCATTAGTGAAGCAATGCAATTTCATCCCTTTCCCTTTTTCCAACCATTCATATTAATTTCTACACTTTTTCGACTCATATCTACCCATTCATACTTTCAGTTGCCCACTCAAGCCTTAAAATATTCCCCATCTTTCATACATTTGTTTTATTCAAATTTAAAATTCCAGTCATTCTAATTAGACCCTTTCCCACTTTTCCAGCTTTCTGTACTCCTTCAGCTGCTTCTTCATACAAAGTTAAGCCAGCTATGTAGTTTTGTTCCCAGCCGTTAGTCAAGCAATGCAATTCATCACCCAGTTTATAATGTGGGAGTGCAGGAATGAGGAGACGGAGAGATCGAGTCGAGTCAATTCCGTTTACTCGCCACCCCAAACAACACCGATACAGCACAATCTCTCATGGCAACCAGCTAACCGCTAGGCTGCTGCAAACATGGCTCCACCCTGGGAACTCTCAGCAGTGCCTACGTCAGCACTCTGAACGTCTGCCTTAAAGGAGCAGCAGCCCCTGGTGAATCTACCCTCAATTGTCTATCACCACAATAGTATATTTTGCATCCTTCATCCTCTTCCCACTTTTCCAACTGTTCGTACTCCTTCAGTTGATTCTTCACACAAATTAAAGCCAGCAATGCAGTTAAGCTCCCAGCTTTTTTGCATCCTTCATCCATTCCCCACTTTTCCAAGTATTCATACTCTTTTCAACTCTTATTTACTCATTCATACTTTCAGTAAGAAACTCCATTCCATCCGTAAAATATTCCACAACTTTCTGACATTAATGGTATTAAAGCCAGCAGTCTAGTTTAGTGTTGGCCTTTCAAAAGCCAGCAGTCACATCGCGATTTCTTCAGAAAATGCCTTTTCTAATTAACATACTGTTATACATGTGCTTGCTGTCAAAAGTGTAACTATGGCAACAGTGAGCTAATTTAGTCTGTTCTTCTGGTCTCTCTTTTGTCAGTATTTTAACAGTGTTAAACATAATGATCTTCTCATCGACACATGTAAAGCAAAATCCATATTAATTTGTCAATAAGTCAGCAGCACAGATGATTAACATTAGTTTACTGGCCAAACAATTTCTATTAATTATTTGTTATCTACCTATATGTTAATGGTGCATTTTGATATGTATTGATTTAAGTGTTTTTCTTACATTTCAAATCAAAATGGATTAATTACTTTCATTTCTTTGTTCCTACATAAAGAACAGGCAGTGTCCATCTTTATTACAGCTGGTAAACATCCGGTGTCACTACTGGGGTGTGCATGGGTAACAATAATGGTAAATGTTTTTGTGTGTCCCTAGCTGGGGTCATAAGTTGGGGAGCCAAGGGCTACATCATGATGAGCAGGAATAAGCACAACCAGTGTGGCATTGCCACTGCTGCCAGCTACCCTCTAGTCTGAATAGGTGAGAAATGTGGAAGTAAGACTCTGCTTGAAATCTCCTCCCTTTGTTCCTTCATTTGTCCCCTCCATTTATCCTTCCTTCCTTCAGTTCTTCTCTTTCTTTTTCTTTTTCCAATAGCTGCAATTTAGATACAAGTCAAACTTTTAACTATACTACCACTATTACTTTTGGCTGCTCCCGTTAGGGGTCGCCACAGCGGGTCATCCATTTCCATTTCTTCCTGTCCTCTGCATCTTCCTCTGTCACACCAGCCACCTGCATGTCCTCCCTCACCACATCCATTAGACCTCCTCTTTGGCCTTCTCTTTTCCTCTACTCCAGCAGCCTTCCATATTCAGCATCCTTCTCCCAATATACCCAGCATCTCTCCTCCACACATGTCCAAGCCATCTCAATCTTGCCTCTCTTGCTTTGTGTAAACATTTAACCTCTCTCTCTCTCTCTCTCTCTCTCTCTTCTCTCTCTCTCTACTCTCTTCTCTCTCTCTCTCTCTCTCTCTCTCTCTCTCTCTCTCTCATCTCTCTCTTCTCTCTCTCTCTCTCTCTCTCTCTCTGCTCCTCTCCTCTTCTCTCATCTCTCTCTCTCTCTCTCTCTCTCTCTCTCTCTCTCTCTCATTCTCTCCTCTCTCTCTCTCTCTCTCTCTCTCTCTCCTCTCTCCGTCTCTCCACTCTCATCTCTGTATATAAATCCAGTGATTGTTTATAGCATGAAACAGCGTTGTACTGTCCCATAATAGAATTTATTTGACTCACTGGATTATTTTGCTCGTTATTTGTCGAGCACTTTCCCTACCATTGAGTGTTTCTTTTAACAAAGTCATACATACATATATATATATATAACTTTGTTAAAAGAAACACTATATATATATATATATATTATATAACTTTGTTAAAAGAAACACTATATATATGTATATATATATGTATATGTATATATAAACTTAGCACAAAAAGTAAGGAAATGTGTGTTTGGTAGATTATTTCTTTGTCGTAACAATGCTTCTTGGCAATAAATCTTATATCAGGCACCTGATTGTCAGCACCTGGGGTACCAGAAGCTCAAAACAAGTCAATAGCAACAGCAAAATAAGCTGTTTGGCATTGGCAGAGAAGATTTGGCAAATATTTTTCATGGGCACAACCCACATACTCAGCTCTGCTGCTCATCCCACAAATGCATGTTCCTTACAAATGTGGCACCATTTAAAAGGGAAATAAACAGGCTTTCCAATGGTATAAGATTTATTGCCAAGAAGCATTGTTACAACAAAGAAATAATCTACCAAATACACATTTCCTTACTTTTTGTGTTAAGTTTAGATGTGTGTGTGTGTGTTTGTGTGTGTGTGTGGGTGGCTTGCCTAGGCTAGAGTTTGTTTATTGATTTCCATTTGATAATATCTTTTGAATTTACAGGTCCAGGAGGTACTCTGAGAAGACTAGGACAACACTGACGCATAATTCACCTTGATTTGCATTGAAAGACCACATTAGGATACACGTTCAAATAGCACACTGCTTTTCATTTGTCAGCTGAGCACAAAGTAATGCAGTGGCACACTCTTGAATAACATGCTTTTATTTCTTTTTGATGAATGTACATAAATGTAAAGAAATATATTATTTATCATGTACAATGGAAAAAATAATAAATAAACATGTATGAAAGAAAGCATGCGTTTGAGTTATATTTCATGTCCACCCCAAATGTTGCTGGAGGACGTGCTGAGTTTTGATTGTAAATTAGCATTCGAGCAAACCAATGTGACCTAAATGAGACACTAGCAAAAAACCGGCCTATGTTAACTCAAGGTCTACTTAATACTGTACAGTAAATCTCATAGTAACTCTTATAGCACGCCAGCTGGCTTGATATTCTAAAGGCGCCTTTGTTCCTCATTCCACTGGTGAGCCCCAGCAGCAGCAGCATGCTAATGTCTGGTGGGAGTCTTGTAGCAAATGTCAAGGCTTTGACCTATGCCGGATCCTTCAGACCTAGCATAAGCTCTGTGGCCTTACCTTGTCAAAGGTCAACGTGAACTGTGTAGTAAAATTATCCCCAACTTGCATTCCCTTTTCCTTTTTTCCTCCATTCTTGATTTCGCTGTTTCTTTAAAGCCTTTATTGTTTCAAAGTTGAACGAACAAATCTGCTCAAATGTATGTCGAAGAGCTTCACATCTGTGATCTTGTCTCATCTATTTCTCATCCAGGGTAATGTATTGTGCTTTATATGAAATTCATAAAAAAAAACCCTTTGCATATTACATTCTTTTCTTCACACACTTTTCAGTTGTACGAATTTCAAGTTAGCTAAGAGCTTTTATGTATTATCATTATTTTTATCATCTTGTATTGAAAGCGTATACAGTATGTAACAGCACAGAGTAAGTGTGGATTTGTAGATACATACACTTATGAAATCAAATTTGCTCTGCTTCAAAGCTGAATGAGCACGAGCTGGATTCAGGCTTCATGCCTAATCAAGCTGAAGACTATGTACTAAAAGCCATCATCTGTATGTTGTGTAATAGAAAGTGTTTACTCTGCATTTTTACTGTGAAGGCTAATGTGGTCCCTATGATACTGTATGCTGTTGCAGCCAAAGTGCCCTCCAAACGTCAGGTCAAAGGTGGTAGCTGTGGCTAGTGATATATATATATATATATATAACTTTGTTAAAAGAAACACTCAATGGTAGAGAAACTGCTCAACAAATAAGGAGCAAAATAATCCAGCGATTCAAGTAAACTCTGTATGAGACAGTACAAGACTGTTTCGTGCCATAAGCAATCATCAGCTGTCAATAAAGTTACATGAGAAAGAACATATCATTAACTGCCTTGTCATGCACATCACATGCACAACGTGTGCGCTACATGATTTTGCATTCTGTTCTATCATGCAGCACATCATTTCATCATTCTTGTGTGTGTGTGCGCGCGCGCGCGTGTGTGAGAAAGAGAGTTTTTTTTTTGTTGCATCAGGCTGTAGAGCCGAAGGAACGGAGAAGACCGTAGGTTCACACTTTAGCCGTGCAGGCAACCTTCTTTAATCCTTAGTTCCTGGGGTGAATTCTATCCCCAATACGTGTCCACCACATGAGCCCCCCCAGAATTTGCCCTAGTAATCGAAGTCAGGCAGGCACGGGGGGCCGACAGGCCGTCCGCGGCGGCTCCGGGTAACAGAGGCCGGAGTGTCTCTGGGAGGCATTGACGCGGGCCTGTGGAGGTCGGCCTGAGGAGCAGAAGAGGCAGCACGGGCCTCCACGGGGGGAGGAGGCGGAGCCGGGGGACGACCGCGACGAGGAGGTTGGGCTAACTCCAACGGCTGCGTCAAGTCCAGGTGTGCGGGTTTAACTCGGTCCACTGAAACATGCTCGGCCGTGCCCCCAAAATCCACCACCAGGTGCTTAGTTCCCCGTTCCAGGATGCGGAAGGAGCCGTCATAAGGGGGTTGCAGAGGGGGGCGGTGTGCGTCGTGACGGATGAACACGTAGTCCGCTGACTGCAGACCTGGGGGCACCTGGGACACCGGAGCGCCGTGTTGGGCGGTAGGGACGGGTGTGAAAGCTCTGACCCCGTCCAGCAAGGAGGCTCGTTGGTCCACAGCTGACCAGGGACGCGTTGCGTTGGACATGAAATCGCCTGGGACTCGCAGCGGCGTGTCGTACACCAGCTCCGCAGAGGAGGCTTGTAGGTCTTCCTTCGGGGCGGTCCGCAGGCCCAGCATGACCCATGGGAGCTTGTCGACCCAGTTGCAGTCCTTGAGAGTAGCCCGAAGAGCAGCCTTCATGGACCGGTGGAAGCGCTCACATAGGCCGTTCACCTGAGGGTGGTAGGCGGTAGTGCGGTGAAGCTTGACGCCCAGAGCCTCACCCACAGCATTCCATAGCTCTGAGGTAAACTGTGGCCCGCGGTCAGATGAAAGGTCAGAAGGCATACCGAAACGTGAGACCCACGACCCAATAAAAGCCCGGGCCACATCAGCAGAGGTCGTGGATGCCAGGGGAACAGCTTCAGGCCAGCGCGTAGTCCTGTCCACCGCAGTGAAGAGGTAGGTGAACCCATGGGAGGGGGGTAGGGGACCAACCAGGTCGACGTGGACATGGTCAAATCGTCTCTCCGGCACTGCGAAGCGTTCCAGGGGCGCCTTAATGTGGCGGTGTATCTTAGCCCGCTGACAGGCAACACACGAGTCGACCCACGCTTTCACGTCTCTCTTAAGTCCCTCCCACACAAACTTAGCAGAGGTCAGGCGCACGGATGGCTTACCGCCTGGATGACAGAGGCCGTGCACAGCTTCAAACACGGGGCGTCTCCAGCTGTGCGGGACGATGGGCCTGGGCTGTCCTGTGGAGACGTCACACAGGAGGGTGACACCTGTGTCGCTGAAAGGAACGTCCTGCAGGCGGAGCCCCGTGTCGGAGGTCCGGAGACGGAGGATGCTCGGGTCCGTGGCCTGGTCAGCGGCCATCTGTGTATAGTCCAGGCCTAGGTGGACCGCTCCAATCACTGCCCTAGAGAGGCAGTCAGCTACCTGGTTAGACTTACCAGCGACGTGCTGGATGTCGGTAGTGAATTCCGAAATGTAGGAGAGTTGTCGCTGCTGGCGAGCAGACCATGGCTCGGCCGTCTTGGACATGGCAAACGTGAGGGGCTTGTGGTCCACGTATGCAGTAAACTCGCGGCCCTCTAGCAGGAACCGGAAATGCCGGACGGCGAGCCAGAGACCGAGGAGTTCCCTGTCAAAAGTACTATACTTGCGCTCTCGGGGTGTAAGCTGGCGACTGAAAAAGGCCAAAGGCTGCCAAGCCCCCCCCACCCACTGTTCGTGAACCGCACCAACAGCATAGTCCGATGCATCCGTGGTTATGGAAATAGGCGCTGTAGGTGAAGGATGCGCTAGCAGGGTAGCCTGGGAGAGCGCAGCTTTAGTCTCGGTGAACGCACGGTCCCGCTCTGCTGTCCAGTCGACCGCCTGGTTGGGGGACATGCCTTTCAGCGCCTCGTACAGTGGCCGGATGATAAAGGCGGCTCGGGGAATGAAGCGGTGGTAGAATGTCACCATCCCGATGAACTCCCTGAGCGCACGAGCTGTTCGGGGGCGCAGAAAGGCCGCCACCGCTTCCACCTTTGAGGGGAGGGGGACCGCCCCGTCCCCAGTGATGCGGTGCCCGAGGAAATCAATGGCCGTCAGCCCGAACCGGCACTTCGCTGGGTTGACGTTCAGCCCATGCTGGCTGAGGCGTGTGGAGAGGGCGTGAAGATGGGACAGGTGTTCTTCCTCGGAGGCGCTGGCGATGAGTATGTCGTCCAAATAGACGAAGATGAAAGGAAGGCCACGGAGCACTGAATCCATCAGCCGCTGAAAGGACTGGGCCGCGTTTTTGAGTCCAAATGGCATTCGTAGGAATTCAAATAGGCCGAATGGGGTAGTCACCGCTGTCTGGGGGCCATCACACAGGGCCAACATACACACACATTCATACCTAAGGGCAATTTAGTACAGCCAATTCACCTGACCTACATGTCTTTGGACTGAGGGAGGAAACCAGAACACCCAGAGGAAACCCACGCAAACACGGGGAGAACATGTAAACGCCACACAGAGGATGACCGGGGGCGACCCCCAATGTTGGACTACCCTGGGGCTCGAACCCAGAACCTTCTTGCTGTGAGGCAACCGCGCTAACCACTGTGCCACTGTGCCGCCCACAAAATAATCTCAGCAGAACATTGCCCAGAGCATCACACTCCCTTGTCATCTTCCAACAGTGCATCCTGGTCCCATCACTTCCCCAGGTAAATGGAGTATTCGTACATGGCCATCTATGTGATGTTAAAGAAAATGGGACTCATCTGACCAGGCCACCTTCTTCCACTGCTCCAAGGTCCAGTTCTGACACTCACGTGCCCACTGTAGGTGCTTTCGTCAGTGGACAGGGGTCATCATGGGCACTCTAACTGGTTTGAGGCTACGCAGTCCCATACACAGCAAGCTGCGATGCACTGTGTATTGTGACACATTTCTCCTGTAACCATCATTAAAATGTTCTGTGACCTGTGCCACAGTAGACCTTTTGATCCCCAAGAACGTGTGTTCTCCCTTCTACTCTTCTCCCTCTACACAAATGGCTGCACCTCAGGTGACCTGTCTGTTAAACTCCTAAAGTTTGCAGATGACACAACCATCATTGGCCTTACCCAAGATGGTGATGAGTCTGCTTATAGACTTAGACTGCTTTTATTTGTCATTGCCTTATATGCATGTTGCATCCATACAAGGGAACGAAATTAAGTTTCACAAGGACCTCAGTGCCACATAAAAACAAATAATACACAATACATATTAAAAACAAAAGTGCATTAAAAACAAGAATTATCACAGACCTAAACATCACAAGCACACCTGACATGGACAGTGAGTAAGACAGTCAAAAAGTCATTTTATGGAAGTTCTAAGTGTTCAGGCTGTTGAGGAACCTCACAGCCTGATGGGTGAGGATGGGTGGGGGAAGACTTGCCTTCTTCATATGCCGCAGGAAGTGAAGACGCTGTTGGGCCTTCTTGGAGAGTGCAGTGGCATCTGAGGACCAGGAGAGGTCCTCTGTGATGTGAACGCCCAGGACCTTAACACTGCTGACTGTCTCCACGTCTATACCATTGATGGTCAGAGGGGTATGGTGGACGCTGGTCTTGCTAAAGTCAATAATGACCTCCTTAGTTTTTCCTATATTTAGGGAGAGGTTGTTGTTTTTGCACCTCGCCGCCAGTTGATCCACCTCCGCTCTGTATGATGATTCATCATTGTTGCTGACGAGACCTACCACTGTGGTATCATCAGCAAACTTTATAATGAGGTCAGAGGTAGATGATGCTGTGCAGATGTGAGTCAGCAGGGTGAACAAGAGCGGACTGAGCACACAGCCCTGTGGAGCGCCAGTGCTCAGTGTGATGGTCCTGGAGGTAATCTTGCCAATTTGCACTGACTGTGGCCTCCCCACCGTGAGGAAGTCCAGCACTCCGTTGCAGAGGGAGGTGTTAAGGCCCAGACAGGAGGTTGATCAGTTAGCCCTCTGCTGCAGCCATAACAACCTGGAGCTAAACGCGCTCAAAACAGTGGAGATGACAGTGGACTTCAGGAGGAGTCCCCCAACACTGCCCCCTCTCACCATACTCAATAGCATGGTGTGTACAGTGAAAACCTACAGATTTCTGGGTTCCACAATCTCCCAGGACCTAAGGTGGGCATCCAACATAGACACAATCATCAAAAAGGCCCAGCAGAGGATGTACTTTCTTCACCAGCTCAAGAAGTTCAACATGCCTCAGGAACTGCTGATTCAGTTCTCCACTGCAATAATCCAGTCTGTCCTCTACACATCCATCACTGTCTGGTTTGGTTCAGCCACCAAACAGGACAGGGACAGACTACAATGGACAGTTAAGTCTGCAGAGAAAATGAATGGTGCCAACCTGCCCTCCATTCAGGACTTACACACTTCCAGACTCAGGAAACAGGCAGGCAATATCACTGCAGACCCATCACACCCTGGTCACAACCTGTTCCAACTCCTCCCCTGTGGTAGGCACTACAGAGCTCTGTACACCAAAACAACCAGATATAAAAACAGTTTCTTTCCGTAGGATGTCACTGTCAAATAAATCCAACCATTTTGTATATACTGTAGTGTACATTGTACGTATACTGGTACATGCCGTCATGTCCATCTACCTCAGGCATGTATGTAAGTAACCTGCTAACCTCTATTTCAGCATCTCTGACATGTTCTCTGCACCACTGCACTTTATCACCTCTTATTTCACCTGTATAAGTCAATCCTTGTGTATATATCGCTGAAGATTGTTGTGTTGTAGTGTTGTTATTGTATGTTAAGTACTCCGAGAGAGAGCCACGAAACCGGAGTCAAATTCCATGTATGTGCAAACCTACATGGGCAATAAATATGATTCTGATTCTGATTCTGTCAGTTCGGCTCAGACGGGATAGCCTTTGATGTCCTCGTGCATTGATGAGCCTTGAGCGCCCAACACCCTGTTACCAGTTTGTGGTTTGTCCCTCCTTGGACCACTGTTGGTAGGTACTCACCACTGTTGACCGGGGACAACCCACAAGCTTTGTCATTTCATATATGCTCTGACCCAGTCATCTGGCCATAACAACTTGGCCCTTGTCCAAGTCGCTTAGGTCTTTACTACTGCCCATTTTTTCTGCATCTAAACCGTTGACCGTGAGAACTGATTGTTCGCTTACCATCTAAACTACCCAGACATGTGCCCTTGTTTGGGGATGATCAACATTATTCGGTTCACCTGTGAGTGGTCATAATGTTTTGAGTCATCAATTTATAAAAATATATACCCCCCCCACACACAAATATATATATATATACACTACCGTTCAAAAGTTTGGGATCACCCAAACAATTTTGTGTTTTCCATGAAAAGTCACACTTATTCACCACCATATGTTGTGAAATGAATAGAAAATAGAGTCAAGACATTGACAAGGTTAGAAATAATGATTTGTATTTGAAATAAGATTTTTTTTACATCAAACTTTGCTTTCGTCAAAGAATCCTCCATTTGCAGCAATTACAGCATTGCAGACCTTTGGCATTCTAGCTGTTAATTTGTTGAGGTAATCTGGAGAAATTGCACCCCACGCTTCCAGAAGCAGCTCCCACAAGTTGGATTGGTTGGATGGGCACTTCTTGCGTACCATACGGTCAAGCTGCTCCCACAACAGCTCAATGGGGTTCAGATCTGGTGACTGCGCTGGCCACTCCATTACCGATAGAATACCAGCTGCCTGCTTCTGCTCTAAATAGTTCTTGCACAATTTGGAGGTGTGTTTAGGGTCATTGTCCTGTTGTAGGATGAAATTGGCTCCAATCAAGCGCTGTCCACTGGGTATGGCATGGCGTTGCAAAATGGAGTGATAGCCTTCCTTATTCAGAATCCCTTTTACCCTGTACAAATCTCCCACCTTACCAGCACCAAAGCAACCCCAGACCATCACATTACCTCCACCATGCTTAACAGATGGCGTCAGGCATTCTTCCAGCATCTTTTCATTTGTTCTGCGTCTCACAAACGTTCTTCTTTGTGATCCAAACACCTCAAACTTGGATTCATCCGTCCACAACACTTTTTTCCAGTCTTCCTCTGTCCAATGTCTGTGTTCTTTTGCCCATCTTAATCTTTTTCTTTTATTGGTCAGTCTCAGATATGGCTTTTTCTTCGCCACTCTGCCCTGAAGCCCAGAATCCCGCAGCCGCCTCTTCACTGTAGATGTTGACACTGGTGTTTTGCGGGTACTATTTAATGAAGATGCCAGTTGGGGACCTGTGAGGCGTCTGTTTCTCAAACTAGAGACTCTAATGTACTTATCTTCTTGCTCAGTTGTGCAACGCGGCCTCCCACTTCTTTTTCTACTCTGGTTAGAGCCTGTTTGTGCTGTCCTCTGAAGGGAGTAGTACACACCGGTGTAGGAAATCTTCAATTTCTTAGCAATTTCTTGCATGGAATAGCCTTCATTTCTAAGAACAAGAATAGACTGTCGAGTTTCAGATGAAAGTTCTCTTTTTCTGGCCATTTTGAGCGTTTAATTGACCCCACAAATGTGATGCTCCAGAAACTCAAACTGCTCAAAGGAAGGTCAGTTTTGTAGCTTCTGCAACGAGCTAAACTGTTTTCAGATGTGTGAACATGATTGCACAAGGGTTTTCTAATCATCAATTAGCCTTCTGAGCCAATGAGCAAACACATTGTACCATTAGAACACTGGAGTGATAGTTGCTTGAAATGGGCCTCTATACACCTATGTAGATATTGCACCAAAAAACAGACATTTGCAGCTAGAATAGTCATTTACCACATTAGCAATGTATAGAGTGCATTTCTTTAAAGTTAAGACTAGTTTAAAGTTATCTTCATTGAAAAGTACAGTGCTTTTCCTTCAAAAATATGGACATTTCAATGTGATCCCAAACTTTTGAACGGTAGTGTATATATATATATACATATATGACAGAGAGAGAGAGTCTATTCTGCTATCTATATTTCTGGTATACTTATTGCCTCTTTTTGCTCTATCTTCTCAAATACAATGTTCATTTCTTAAGCATGCATTGCATTATAAAAGGTTATCTCAGATACATTCTTTAAATCTAGGTAGAAACAGTGGCTCGGCAAAGGAATAGGCTAAGCAAGAGGAGATCTTGATGATAGTAGTGGAAGACAGTGACAACCTAAAAGAGACCAGACTACGCTCTCTGAATCCTCAGATTCCTTCTCTAATGTGGAAAAAGTGGAAACAGATTCCAAAAGTATACCACAGAGCAAAATAGTGTCGAACCTGCTTTGTTTTTTCTTCTCATTATAATCAGTCAATATATCATAAAGCTTATCGGCTTTGGTCACTAGATCATTTGTCATATTGTGTCATCATGGTATTTTCCCCCTGCGTGCTCCCCAATTTCCCCTTATTGGCTCACAATATTAATCAACTATAGAAATAAAAGGAATGTATTTGCTTTTTGTTCCTTCTTCCACAAAAACTGATGATATCTCAGAAAGGGGTCATCTTTTACTTGGATGTGGTGGGATTTAGTCTTAGACCGTGGGGATAGGTCACATGTCACAAGTAGAACGCCGAAGCCCAGAAGCCATGAATTACTGGAATAGAAATGACGGAGTAAGAGCAGGCTTATTTATTTTTTGGGTTAACGTGTTGTAAATATAACTGTACGGTCAAAGTGAACATATGGTCCAGACCATCACATACATTACAAACATGGCTTACATGCAGACCCTGGGGATGTATGAGGGGGCACGTGAAGGCCATGTAAGTAATAGGGGACCTTTTCTCTCGGTCATTTCTCAATGTCAATTTTCCTGTGTTACATAGACAAGGGGCATCAGTTCAGAAGCCTGGGGTTTTTTTGTGGGTAAAAAGGAGCAAATGAGTAGTAGCAAGACATGTTATCTGACAGAGCCAATGGAAGATATAAGCTAAAGTTCCCTGCATTTTGTGAAATGCACAGGGTAGTACAATTCCAATTGTGTCCCTTTGATTTTGAAAGGTATTATGTATATGGGCCTTATGTGAACACTGAATGGATTTCTGTTTTGGTTGATGGGAAAAAATAGAGTAACAGAACGACAGAACTTGTAAGCATGGCTGCCAAACTCTTGCTGTGCTTTTCCTCTCATAGAAACTCGAGTAATCAAACCAAGCTTCAGTTGTTGCCTTTTCTTAAGACTCTTGGATCTAAAAAAAACCCCCAACAAAAACAAACAAACAAAAACAAAACCAAACAAAAACACATTACATGGTATGTTTTGCATAATTGCCCCTCACAGATCAACAAAGACCCTCACCCACATATGTCAGGCACGGCAGTATGATCAGTTCAGTTTTGCCTCACTTTAATTTCAAGTTAAACTCCTGAACAATCCCCCCCCCCCATTCCCCCAACTGTATCCGGCCAATTACCCCACTCTTCCGAGCCGTCCCGGTTGCTGCTCCACCCCCTCTGCCGATCCAGGGAGGGCTGCAGACTACCACATGCCTCCTCCGAGATACACGTGGAGTCGCCACCCACTTCTTCTCACCTGACAGTGAGGAGTTTCGCCAGGGGGTGTAGCGCACTGGAGGATCACGCTATTCCCTCCGGTTCTCCCTCCCCCCCAAATAGGCGCCCCGACCAACCAGAGGAGGCGCTAGTGCAGCGACCAGGACACATACCCACATCCGGCTTCCCACCTGCAGACATGGCCCATTGTGTCTGTATGGACGCCCAACCAAGCTGGAGGTAACACAGGGATTCGAACCAAAGATCCCCATGTTGGTAGGCAATGGAATAGACTGCCACGCAACCTGGACACCCCTACTCCTGAACAATTCTTCATTAAACCAAAGCAGCTGAAGCAAAATCAAATCAAATGAATTCAAATTGAAGTAAGTTAGGTTATGGATCTGGTGCATCATTAAATAGGATACGATGAAAAAGACTCCTCTGGAAAATGCAGGAACTGCACAATTTGCATTTGTGTGTGTGTGTGTGTGTGTGTGTGTGTGTGTGTGTGTGTGTGTGTGTGTGTGTGTGTGGCTGTTTTTCCATCCCAATTGGGAGCAAATATCCCCATTAGGGTAAAGACTTGGGTTTATGGTTAAGGTTGGAATTAGGATTAGGTTAAGGTTCGCCATGTTGTTGTGATGGTTAAAGGTAGGGTTAAGGGCTAGGGAATGAATGTAGTCAATAAGGGGTCCCCACAAGGTTAGGGTGACATGGTGTGTGTGTGTGTGTGTGTGTGTTTGTCGCACGCGCATGTGTGATTAGTTTATTGTTCTTATTCTTCTTTCATCCCCTTCTCAATTTACCGCCAAAAATAAAAAACACCGTGAAGAGAAAATGTTACTGATTGAACAACATCAACAAGTTGGAAGTTGCTACTGTGAGAAGTTTCAAAATAAAACGCATACAGGGATTGGTCAGTTTGCCTTTACAACAGTTTAGTATTACCCCTATCCATATGCGCTCTGCAATCTCATATGTAATCATGTAAATTAATCCGGCCTTGTTTCACCCTTCAGATATTTTGCAATGCTCACAAGTTACCATGTCATTTGTAGTGCTTGTAGGTTAACATGTAAACCGGCTCATACTGAAGTCATTCTTGCATATCCCCCCCCTTTTTTTTCTCCCCAATTGTACCTGACCAATTAGCCTATTTTCCGAGCTGTCCCGGTCGCTGCTCCACCGCCTCTGCCGATCCGGGGAGGGCTGCAGCCTACCACATGCCTCCTCCGATACATGTGGAGTCGCCAGCCGCTTCTTTACACCTGACAGTGAGGAGTTTCACCAGGGGGACAGTGTGTGGGAGGATCACGCTATCCCCCCCGTCCCGAACAGACGCTCCGACCGACCAGAGGAGGCGCCAGTGCAGCGACCAGGACACATACCCACATCCCACCCGCAGACACGGCCAGTTGTGTCTGTAGGGACGCCCGACTAAGCCGGAGGAAACACGGGGATTCGAACCGGCGATCCCCGTGTTGGTATGCAACGGCATAGACCGCAACGCTACCCGGACGCCTCTTCTTGTATCTCTTTATTGGTCCAAATGGCGAGGGGGGTAGTTCCAGTCACCATGTAATCCATGGACGGTCAGTTAACATATCCACAACAGACCTGCTTTGGCCGTGTGTCATGGGTCACCCAGCCTGGCCACATGTGAAAGCTATGCACAGCTGGAGGCGCTGGAGAAAGTTGGACACGCAAATTTGACTCCTAGTAATGAAAACCTAATGTGACATTTCATATTTGATCCGGCTTCAGATACATTATAATTTGCCGAATAGCAACTTTGATTTAGCTTATAATAGTCTTCGTCGGGAAAATGATTGCTTTCCTTTCCCCCGTGAGGCGGGTGACATCTGTTTTAATTGTAACCAAACGCTTACCAAGATGTAATTAATGAAATTGCATTAAGCCTTTGTAATTGGCCCATCCTAAATGTCACATTAGGTCTGGTTGTGATAATATTTGGTAGAAGATGGAGGGGGGGAGGGGGGTATTAGGAATTTAATGAGATTGTGTGACAGAATGTGACCTTAACCAAGGTCTCATTTTTTTTCTTCCTCAATTAAAGACGCAGCACCAGCGCGAGCCACGGCGCAGAAAACAGGTTCAATCAATCTAACTGATTAAAGATTTTGCGAGCACTCTGGAAAAAAACAAGAAAAAAAGAAAGATGACGTCGCGTCCTGTATGGCATCCAAAGATCAGCACTGTATTTTGACTGTGGGCAACTTAGGGGGGGGGTCCCCCTCTCCCCCACAATGGGGTGATTGTGATCCCGTGACTCCGTCGTCGTTCCTCTGTATTTCAGCGAGTAGAAAAGACGAATACGAGAAAGTGGAATCATAAAGTCAAAGCGATGAAAAACTCACACGCAGAGAGACACGGGGAGACAGGAGGGCGCCTCCAAGAAGTGAGGCAAATTAATTGGTTTTGCTAAATCCTCCTCGAACAGTTGAAGCCAATGCGGTTCCACAAAAGGCCATTACCGGTAATCAATTTAAATCTGTTTTAGCCTTTCCCAAGGAAACCAATTAAGCAATTTAATTTGGATTTTTTTCCGCAGCATATCCAACACAGAGGGTAGGCCGTCCAAATCGCATCCTGCTGAGAGGGACATGTGAAAACACTGGGAGGCGTTGCTAGAACAAACAAACCTATTGATCTAAAAGAGAGAGAGCGCGAGGGAGGGGGGGAAAGAGAGAGAGAGAGAGAGCAGGGAGAATGATGAATTAATGAATGGGAGTTTTCTAAAGGAAAGCGAATACAACAAACAATATCGACTCAGACCTTGTAGTCTCACAGTGTCTATTAAAAAAAACACAGCATGCCTGTACAATCAATCCTGGGAGGTGTTGGGACTGAAGCAGTTATACTTTTTAACAAGTCCAGCTTTGTACCAAATGGGCATGAACACTTTTTGTTACCTATTCACTAATTAATGGCTGTCGTCTAGGTTTGATGACCTTTTGCCATCAAATGATGCTCCTTCAGCCACTAGATGGCACCCTCTGACTTCTAATGAGTCAGCCCCTCACCGCGACAGAGTAAAACGCCGGCGTCATAGAGACATGAGGCGGAACGGCATCTGTCCCCTGATTCCTACAGCACGTGCTCTTGATGTAAATCAGGTCCTCTTCTATGAAGGTAAAGAAAAGAAAAGAATTTGGATTCAACTACTGTGGCATTCCGTAAGGTAGTGGATTAATCACACGCAGACATAAAGTTACACGAACACGCACGCACACGTGCGCGCGCACACGCACGCACACCATGAATTAGCGTCCCCCTGCCATGCTACACACTGAAATGCCACACACAGGATGTCTGCTTAATCTACAGTGTCACCTCACATTTTCAGTAGATTGGATGCATTTGTCGGGGCGAGGGTGTCACTGTCGGCCATCTCAGCTAAACAACAGTCTCTCCTTCGGGGATACAGATGGGGCAGAATTTCCTTGCCAATGTGAGATCCACCCCACCCCTACCCACTCCCATCATCCCCATCTGTGTGTGTGTGTGTGTGTGTGTGTGTGTCAGTGAGCAAAATGGGATGTCAAGTGGTTTGTCACACTAATGGGTAACATGTGTGATTGTGACAGACAGGATTTCTGGACGACTGCTCACTCCAATGTGTTACACACACACACACACACACACACACACACACACACACACACACACACACACACACACACACACACACACACACACACAGGTTCAGACACACATGTATACACAATCTTGGTTATGCACACATGCACATACAACAGACAGAAAGTGAGTGCAGAGACAACGAGGGAATGTGTGTGTGTGTGTGTGTGAGAGAGAGAGAGAGAGAGAGAGAGAGAGAGAGAGAGAGAGAGAGAGATAGAGAGAGAGTGAACATAAGAATAGAGAGAGTTGTCACCAATGGGGAAAAAAAACCTACTTCGACTGAAATGAACCCAAAGAAAAATGCCAAGAATGCACTTGCTCATCTCCTTCTATCTCCTCAGCCCATCCTCCTTCAGCCAGCTGCATTTCTTGGATGGAGATCCTGGCAGTGGTGTGAGAAAGAAAAGTGAAGCTAACTGAGGAAAAACGGCCCTGGCAAGGCCAATTACACCCAGACAAAGCGCTTTGCATGTTATTGTGCTAGTGATTCATGCTTGATTGTCTGAATGGGTTCTAATGAGACTGGGGGAATGACAGACGTACGTAGGAAATGAAGAAATGCTCGTCCATTCCCATGATGGATTAGTCCTCTCCTGCACTCTTTCAGTCTTACACCAACACCTGCAAGTGCTAATGCACAGCTAATGTGCAGTTACGTGGCCACTTGATCTTGGTGGCATGTATGTATACACACACACACACACACACACACACATACACACACACACAAAAATATGCCCCCCTCGAACACAAACACCTGCTGCACACTTAACTCAATGGTCATTTCTCCCCTGTGGTCAGGGGCGGATCTTCCATGGTTGCGCAGGGGGACAACCGCCCCCCCCCTTGTGATATGATTGGCTACAGCGTGCCCCCCCAACTTTAATTGGCTCTTAGTGATGTCAATTACTGTGTGCTTTGAATGCCAGAGAACACGCAACTTGGGTGCGCACTTACCAAACAAATGCTCGTATCTCAAAAACTAAAATGGCACAGCTTAGATTTTTACATTGTGAGTGTCACAAGAAGTCGGCGACCTTTCATGTATCATGTGTCCGAATAGAGCGAGAACTGAGGACTTCACAGGGTTTTAAATATGGCAGAAATTTTGAAGATTTAGTGTTTAGCTATAGTGCACCACATATGGTCATGTAATGTTAGTCTATGGGATGCGCACCCTCCAAACAAACGCTCATATCTCAAAAACAATAAACTTTATGTCCGATATTTTTTTCTTAGTGAGTGGCTCGACAAGTTTTACTTACGTTTTGAAGTATGTGTACTTATGTGCAAAATTACAGGAGCAGCAGCGAGTTAGAAATCCTTGTGGCAGAATGGATAACATTTATATAGCACTTTATCTAGACACCCAAAGCACTTCACAGTGAAGGGAGAAACTCACCTCAACCACCACCAATGTGTAGCACCCACCTGCGTGATGCACAGCAACCATTTTGTGCCAGAACGCTCACCACACATCAGCTTGAGGTGGAGAGGGAGGAATCATTGTGCGAAATTACAAATTACATGGGGGGGGGGGGGGATTAGGTGGCCAGATTGAGCAAGCCAGGTTGAGAATTTTGCCAGGACACCAGAGAACCCCCTACTCTTTTGAATAAGTGCCAGGGGATCTTTAATGACCACAGTGAGTCAGGTTTTAACGTCTCATGTGAAGGACGGCACCTCCTACAGTGCAGTGTCCCCGTCACTGCACTGGGGCACTGGGTTTTTTTGGTTGTTCGTATTAGGACCAGAGGGAAGATTGCCCCCTACTGGCCCACCAACACCACTTCCAGCAGCACCTCAATTTCCCTCGGAGGTCTCCCATCCAAGTACGAGCGAAGCCCATACTTGCTTAGCTTCCGGCATGGGTACTGGCAGACGTGAAAGTCTGTCCTTTGCGCTCTAAATTCTCATAGGGAGCATCTAGGGTGAAATTCCAAATTGTTTGTTTCCCATTTACAGAGCCCCCCTGTGTACAAACACCGGGGTTTTTTTTTTCCAGTGACACACGGAACGGACAGCTAGCGGACTCTGAGGAGATATTCGCTTTATTTGACAAAAAGTGTACTCGATTAGAATAGCTGACTGCACCTTTAAGTGTCATTTCTGTATTGTTTAACAGCAATTGGACATTGTGCACGTGATGGCTGCCAGCAGGTACTGAGAGATAATCAAGCGCTACAAACAATCTCCAAATTTCAGAACATTGCTGAAGGTTGAGATCGCATCAAAAAAGCTTATTAGCCACTTCAAGGCTTCTTTTCCAGAGATTTTTTTTCCAGCGCAAAAGTTGACAGAAATGTCGAAGCAGAGAAAAACGGGTGCAAATGGGACTCGGCGCAAACAATCCACCTGGGGAAACTCAGTGTAATGGGGTGCGGAAGGCGTCTTGGGACTCGCTGAAGTGCTGAAAGAGCTCAGAGAGATCCGTATGGAAACTGCTGAGAACTTTGAGGCACTGAAGAAGGAAATAAGCAAATCAAGAGAAGACATTGGAGAGCTGAAAACACGGATGGACGAAGCAGAATTAAGAATTGCGGAAAATGAGGACCACGAAATCAGTATGACCAAATTGCGTATCCACAGCCTGCGCATACAGCGACAACTGGAAGCAAAATGTGAAGATCTTGAAGGCCGCGCCCGAAGGAACAATCCAAGGATTTATTCAGTGCCTGAAAAATGTGAGGGAAGTAACATGGCTGAGTTCGTGGAAACCCTGATACGTGAGAAACTGGATGTTAACGGTAAAGTCTGCATTGAAAGAGCACACAGAGCGGTGGGGCCAAAGACTGGGCACAACAAACGTCCCAGGTCAATAATAGTTCGCTTCCAAAAATACAACATGAGGCAAAAGGTGCTTCAGGCTGCCTGGGCAAAGAAGGAAATTCGGGTGAACGACAACAGGATATTTTTTGATGAAGACTTCACTACCCAAGTGTTTATGGAGCGTGCAAAATACAACTGCAAGAAAGAAATATCAAGTCACGTGTACTTTTTCCTGCAAGATTGAAAATATTTGAGAAGGATGGAAAATCACGGTGATTGACAACCCCCAAGCTGCGGCAGAGGGTCTACGTAAGTATGGTGTAAACATGGAGATTCCAGCTGGGGAGCCGGACTTGGAGTCCACGCTGCAGGCCGCGGGCTGGCAGACACCCCGCTCCAGGAGCTGGAGAGCACCAGCAAGGGAGCTGATGTCAGGCGTAAAGAAACGGCTGGATTCTCTAGATCGGCATGAAAGAGCAAAGGACTGAAAAGGTATGGATGGGTTTTCAAAACAGAGTTTATTGTCCAGACCAAGGAGTGTGTCCCCTGCAGGGACATACAATTATTGTGATACAAACTCATGACTGAACCACTCGGACTTCACATCTTTTCAAGATCTGACTACTCTGAGCATAAAAGGTATGACTTGGAATATGATGTCGATCCGAAGAGCCATGTGTTTAATTTTATCAATGACACTTGTAAATACTATTCTGAGGACCAATTTAATGACAATGTTGAGCTGAATAATACATTTTCGTTAATACATTTCAACTGTCGAAGTCTTTGCACAAACTTCACTAAGATCAATGATTATTTGAAAACATTTAAAATTAAATCTAAGTTAATAGCCTTATGAGACGTAGTTAAATCAAGAGAAAGGTATTAATTTTCATATTGAGGGTTATGAGTTACATCATATCAATAGAGCCAACAAGAGGGGAGGGGGTGTGGCCCTGTATAGAGGGGGGTGTGTGGCCTTGTATGTGGACAGTGACTTGAAATCCAGACCAGTTGAATACATGACAACTGTAATCGATGATTTAATGGAATGCATAACTGTGGAAATTGAAATGGAAAGGATGAGAAATATCGTTGTCACTTGTGGAGTCCCACAAGGCTCGGTGTTGGGGCCGAAACTTTTCATTTTATATATCAATGACATATTTGAAGTGTCAAAGATACTGCAGTTTGTTTTGTTTGCAGATGACACTAATTTCTTTAGTTCAGGAGATGACTTATAAAGTTTAGCAGTTCATTGTAAATGAAATGGTCAAACTGAAAAGAGGGTTTGATGAAAATAAGTTATCATTAAATTTGAGCAAAACTAAGTTTATAGTTTTTGCTAAACAGAAAAAAGATGAAAATGTTTTACTGTCTATAGACGGAGTTCATATTGAAAGAGTATCTGAGTTTAGATTCTTGGCTGTAATAATGGATGACAAACTGACATGGAAATCTCATATAGCATATGTAAAAACAAAGGTGTCTAAGAATATTTCTGTTTTGAACAAAGAATGCGTTAAATCACAAGGTAATGCAAATTCTTTACTGTTCACTTATTTTACCATATTTTAGTTACTGTGTGGAAGTGTGGGGCAACACGTATATGAGCAACATAAAGCCATTGTTTATATTACAGAAAAGAGCAGTAAGAATTATCCATAAAGTGGATCCAAGAGAACACACCAATGGACTGTTTATTAAGTCAGGATTAATGAAACTTAAAGATTTAGTTGAGTTACAGACATTGTTAGTTATGTACAGGGCAAAAGCAGAGTATTACCAGGAGATTTACAAAAAATTATTTGTTTTTAGTTCAAAGCACGAAGACCATAGAAGGAAATGTAATTTTAAACATCAGTATACACATACTACTTTAAAGCAGATGCGTATTTCGGTATGTGGCGTCAAACTATGGAATTCTTTAGAGAACGATCTAAAGGGTTATATAAATATCTTTCACTTCAAGAAAATGTATAAGGAAATAATAATTAGACAATATGGAGTTGTCAGGTAATGAGTTTTCAGTTGATGGTGAATTACTGAGTATGGCTTTTTGGTTCTTTTTCATTTCCCATCTTGCTGTAAGTATTAGTTGTTGAGTAACTGATTGACAGACCATCTATTCTGTTGTTTATTTATGTTTGAGTAAGGGGCAGGTAAAATAAGATTTTTCTTCTCCCTGCTCCTTTTCAATCATTGAAGGTGTAAATTGATTTGTGTTTGATTATGAATTGCTTGTTTCTGTCTGGAGCTGTGCATTACCATGAGTGGAATAAATAATAATGAAATTAAATGAAATTAAGGCTGGGCGATATAGCAGAAAAATTTATCATGATAAAAAATTTCATTTCAGTCAATACCGGTAATTATTGATCATTTCAATTAACCATTTTTAATAAAGACCAGGAGGGAAAAAAGGTTGAATTTAACCACCTTACTTTGAATTTAACCACCATGGTGTTCTGATATCGGCCAGACTTAAAGAGAAAAAAAAGGACTGCCATACTGACCTGTCCTTTTTATCAACAATTTCTTCACCGTCTGCATTCATTATCACACTCCACGCTGTTTCTGTTGGTGTGTCACATGTCGAAGGTGCAACCGAACAACACATCTTTTAAATAAATTGTGAGGGAAGGCGAATGAGTGTGAGGGAAAATATATGTATGTGAAAAGAGAATGTATGGATATGAGAGGGCTCAGAACGAATTATGGCTTGTACGGCCCCTCATACCGGTACATATCACTATTGTTTTTTTTTATCACCCAGGCCTATCAGCAATGGCAATTAAAAGAAACTTTTTTACTAGGATAGTCTGGGGTTATAATGTTGGAATATGAGCAGAGAAGGGGAGGGTTTATTTTTATTTTACGTTTGATTTACTTATTTTCAAAATGTGTATTAACTCATCTTGATTTGTCTTTGCCGATTGCGAATGACGCACCTACGGGGGACGTAATTTCTGTTACGCACGCAAAACGCACGCACGTAGCTAGTGTATTTCAAAATGTCGCAAAAGAGAATTTCAGATTTTTTTCAAAAACTCTAGCAAAGCGAAACTTCCACGGACGAGTGTTGATGATTGTTTTCAGCCATCTCGGTTGACCATCCCTAATAGCACCAGCAGCAGCCCCAGCCACGACAGTGGGTTTAGTTGTATCTAGTCAGCTAACGTTAGCCCCTCAGCTAAACCCACGGCGTACCGAAGTGCACTTTACCTGTAATTGATTGGATAATCACAGACCACTTGATTCTGACACACATCTATCTGTGTGACGGTGCCACAGCATCAACGGCGACTCCGTATTACTGTCGATGTAGACACTAAATACGTCCTTTTTACAAGTCCGCTGTAGGAATCACTTGCTTCCGTGTATTTCTTTACATTACCCATCATGCAATGCTGTACTGAATGAGATGCCTGTTATCCGGAGAGGGGTTCCGTCTGCGTCAAGTAAACCCCGATCTGCCACATTTAGCATCGCCCCGATCTGCACCCTACAGTCAGGGGTATATGCATATTTGTGCGGGTATTTGTGTGTGTCATACTGTGAGACAAATAAAGTACCTGCACCTGTACCCGTTCTGTTGTTCTTCTTAAAAGTAGTTTAATATTTCTGAGGCTGATTAATACTACTTTAATGTTTCTATTGATATATGTGCAAACGTATCTGATATTGTTGCACTATAGGCACACGTCCTTACCTGCAAGTAATCTGGCACTCTATATCTGTGTCCCTATTTTTTGATAAACAAATATACCCCCATTGTTGCATTCATTAGTTGATATTCCACAACCCACTTTTACTGTAGCACTGACCACTTTATTGAATAAAGTGCAAGAAATAGGTAACTTAACAAAAAAAACACAGCACTACAGTGTAGACAATAAAGTATTGAACACGATTAAGAATGCAAAGTCATGAAAATGAAAACTATTTACATTTTGTCCAATGAGATGCTATTATTTATAACATGTCTGTGAATGTTCTCATTGAGCCAGGTCATGGTTATCCAAAGTAGTTGAATCAAGTGCAACTGGACTTGGTATATATCCGTGAAGACGTTTCGCAGGGATGAGAGGCGAAACGTCTTCCCGGATATATACCAAGTCCAGCTGCACTTGATTCAACTACTTTGGATATTTATAACATGATTAAAAATTAAATGTCATAAAAATTAAGACTATTTACAATGTGTACAATGCAACCGTACCACATTTACAGATATACTCCAGCATATTTACAGCTCATGCATATTACAGCTCAACCCAACCTGTCAGCAACAACAGAGGTGAAGTTTTCATAGCTGACGTACTCTGTTGTCCAGACCTTTTGATGGGGACATAATTTTTACGGAGCAGAAACTTTTTTTTTTTTATGTCCCTGTTGATTGGCCACAGAGTGTACAGACAGTGAAATTATGCACCCGCGACAGTTTGGGTCCTACTTTTGACGGGTGCTCCTTCAGCTTACGCTTGTATTGCGTAGCTCTCGCCCAGAATGAAGGACTGCCAGTACTGTGCAATACGCTAATGGTAGGGATGAGCATTATGGGCAGAGTTGTCCCTGTAGATTTGAATGGGGGTGAACATCCCTCTTTGGGTGTCCTCTTTGAGGCAGGAAATGTCAGCAGATGGGATGCCATTGGGGTTTTCCCACAGACGCACCCAACCCTCTAGCTCCACCTGCAACACACATAACACATACAAAACATTTGGTTATTATTGTATACAAAGTAATGTTAAAACATAACACCAATTTAAAAAATGTAAAACAAATTGTTCTCATTTACATTGTTTGTATATAATATAATGTGAATATCACTTACAGGGGAGTGGAGGTAATTCCATGGGATAATCATGACCCTGGGTTGTGGATGGGGACTCTGTGGGCTGGCTAGTGGCCTTAGGCAGTTTTGGCCAGGCAGCGGTCACAGGCTGTTTTGGCCGGACAGCGGTCACAGGCGGTTTTGGCCGGACAGCGGTCACAGGCGGTTTTGGCCGGACAGCGGTCACAGGCGGTTTTTTCCAGACAGCGGTCTCCAAGTGCTTGGTATTGTCTGTGGGCCAGGAACCCTGGGACTGAGTCTTCAGAGACACCCGTGGCCTGGCAGTCGATGGAGCAGGGGATGGCTGAGGCCTGGCAGTCGATGGCGCAGGGGACTCATTCGGTGTCATCAGCCCTTTCCAATTACAAAAACGTTTAGTTTTGATATTCATCAACTGTGAGATGAACATTTAGTTATCATTATGTATCCTACTGTCTGCATTTACCTTCCTCAGACTGGACGACCACAGCCAGCATAGCTGAATCCTCCTGCCATGTGGGATCTGCCTGGGAGGAGCTTAATTCCTAGATAACAAAAACATTGTAAATGTCTGGACTTACAACACATTCTAGATATCTAGCCGGTCTGACATATAGTACATTAAACTTCACGTCACTCTACAATTCTGTTATGTGTGATTCAGACAACTTACTTGGTCCTTCCTATCATAAATGTACTTCCTAAATCTCTTCATCTGTACTGATGTGATGTGGGTCAGAGGGGTATGTAACCACCTCTGTATGGAGCTATAAGCCTGAGAGATGGTTGCCTTCCTCTCCCTGCTAAAATCATCTGGCCTGGGCGGAGTACTGCCGGTACAGCTCCCACATCTCCAGGAAGGTGGTGTTCTCGAACCCTTTCTGGCCGTAGATGCACCTATCGATGTTGGACTCTAGCAGAATGGCCACCTGTGGAAAACTCTGCATATTCTGCCAGATAGTCCTTTATCCACTTGAGGTTTACATTTCTATCTGGAATCGCCTCCTATGCTCTGTGCTTGTCAAGAACACTGCAATTATAGTATAATGCATTATATTACATTATTGTTGTTGTTATTACTATTGTAACTGTTATCAGAAAGTTGTTGATAAATGATGATAACAACCATGTATATCCTTGTATAAACATATCTAGAATTTTCTATCAGCATCTCGTTGGAATGACAGTAAAGCTTAAATAAATACAACTCTAAATCAAATACATGTACTTACTACTTCATGTAGCCCACATCATTCTCAACAAGCCAGTGGAATGAGGCATGCTGGTATTGGCCAAATGGAAGCACCAACTTCCCCAGGCACTGTTGGTGTAATGGTGCTGGGATGCCATCAGCATGGAGGAGTCGCTCAGCATGGGAAAGGGCCATGGATTGGACCAGCAGCTGCTGGGGGGTGGGGGGATCGGGAAGGTCTTCTTTTTCTCCCTGTAGAGGCGGGACTCTCTCGTCTGTGCCAATATGGCCTGTTGGCGGCTCTCAGGAGCATTTGGCTATACCACCCGGATCACTGTTGTTGCCATCTTATGCTAAACTGAAAAAAAAAATTCTGGTCATGAATTTGTACATAGAGAAATCCAATGAGAATCTTTAAGCAAACACTGCATTCAGAGACTGCTTCCTTAATATTTGTATTCCACCCCAATCTATGATTAAGGTTAGTAGCTTAACACAGCCTAAACAATGAGATGCTTTTTAATATAATAACTCAAATTGCAATTAATCTGACACTTTCTTTGTAACAATGCTCACTTTATTTATTCATAATAATAATAATAATGATAAACTATTTGTATAGCACATTTCATGCAAAGGATTGTAGGTCAAGGCGCTTTACAGCCATGGACGCTACAGAAAAGGAATAGAAGTTTAATGATAATATTAGTCATCTAACATACATAAGTATCATAGCGACTTAGGTGGGCTACCACAGAAACTGCCGCAGCCGGGACGCGAATTCGAATTACCCGCACCGCGGGAGACATCGCTAACCGCTCGACTAAAGCTTCCAGCCCGTTAGCCAAGGGCCAATGTGTCTACTTATCCATGCACGTTACAGTATTGTTCAATACAATAAGTTAACATTACTTGTTTCGTGTCAGGCCCAACGAGACCATTTAACTGTGACTATATTCTCTGAGGTAAAAAATATGTCACTCATTCGATGTGGAGAATTCACTGACGTGACATTTAGCGCGATTCAATTTAAAGTAAATGGGTTAACTTTGAAGGTCACAGATTGAGCATTCTAGTTGTTAGCTAACGATGTGGCTAACGTTAACGTTACAAGTTGTACATGACATGTACAGTTAGCGGCACAGCTAACTTCACAATGTTACCGATAGCTAGCTTGTTAGCTAACGTAGGAATTACGCAGAATTGCCTACCGGTATGTAGTTATTCCGTTCAAATTTCTCTCGATTATTCAAAGTGAACTGCCTACCGATGAATTAGAAAGGGGCTCGTACTTTACCGTGTACTTGATTGGACGACCCGGGCTATGATCGGTAGTCTACAGCCAGTTTCTACAATATGCTTGGTAGTCTATAGTCAAATTCTACGATCCGATTGGTAGCCTACAGTCAGCTCGACCAATCGGAAGGCATAACCTCCTAGACTCGACGCCAGCGAGCACAGCAAACACCGCTGTCAGCACACTCATGGGGCCTTTCCAGCCAAAGGATTTTAACTTTCCATCCAGAGGTTTTGGGGTGGAAGGCTTCTTTTCAAGATCATTTAACTCAGGTTGGTTTCAACGGTGGAAATGGCTTCATTATGTGAAAGAGTCGGATAAAGCCTTATGGTTCACATGTTCCTCTGCTGTAGCAAAAAAAGCTAATTAATGAGGCGCGGACAAGAGCTGACGGCAAATTTGTGAGAGGAGGCTTTACAAATTGGCAAAAGGCGGTGGAAATTTTTAGAGAGCATGTAAAATCAAGTTTTCATCTTAAGGCAAGATTTAAACAAGATGTTTACTCCTCCTGCCGTGCAGTATGTTTGTCTAATATTTAGTCTCTCTGGTTGTGATTTGTGACAGAATCTTGATGGACAGCAAACTCCTCTGCTGCAGTGGAGTTTGCGGAGTAGGGCTGTACACTCGTTGCTATAAGTTTTTAATGACTATAACTTGGTTTGGTATCTTTTTTTTTTAACCTGGTTTAGTGTATTAGCGGTTGCGGTGTCTGTCACGAACCGGGTTTTGTAGTGTGGCACTCCATCTGCTCTCTCCTCTCGTGCGTAATTTCTGTGGTTGCGCTGATGTTTACAAAGTAATTAGAGTTGGCTATTTTTCTATATTTGCTCTTCGAAACATTTACCGTTGCCTATTAATTCAGCAGTGGTAAGAGTTAAAGTTATTGAACTGATGCATGTATTGTTAATGCAGTTTTAGATAACTGGGATAGACGATTTCTTTTTATATTCCAAAATCTGTTTATTAGCAAAAGAAATTATCAGGGTCGGGCAGGTGTGTTCTACGTTGTTATAAAGTATACATTAAAAGAAAAGAAAGAAAAAGAAGCAACAATAATGACATTGATAACGGTGATAAAATAAAATAAAACAGCCCTTCCCTCCCACCCCCATCCCCCCAACCCCTTTGATTGTCAAGAGTAGTTTTAAGGTACAATGTTTAGCAATAAATCAGAATCAGAACAAGCTGCAGCTATTTCCCTAAAGTTAGTTGTTATTTTTATGTCAAGGGCAGAGGTAAAATGCATGTTATGTCGTTTGGGTGTTATGGAAGTATGTTAAAAAGGGTTCCCAAGTTTTATAGAATTTCTTCTCAGAACCACTGACTGACAAGCGCAACATCTCCAGGTAGAGGCAGGACATTGCATATCGAAGCCACTGACTAAGTGTGGGCGGGGCAGCATCCTTCCACCTGAGCAAAACTGCACGTCTGGCCAAGAGTGAAGCAAAGGTAAACATGCGGCAATCTGCGAATGTCAAATGAGGAGCCACTCCATCAGTAATGCAAAACAAAGCAATCAGAGGGTCTGGGGTTCCTCTTTAAAATGTGGGATAGAGTGTGAAAAACATCTTTACAGAATTTTTCCAAGTGAGGGCACAGCCAGTACGAGTGTATCAGGGTAGCATCACTGTTTTTGCATTTGTCACAGGTGGGGGTGATATCAGGATAGATGCTAGATCAGGGGTGGCTAACCATGTGCCATGGAGAGCCATGTGTATACAGGTTTTCATTCCAGCTCCACACCAGCTGATTTCACTGATTAGCAACCCTTCAAGCAAAGAGGAAAAATGTATCAGTGAAATCAACTGGTGTGGAGTCGGGTTGGAATGAAAACCTGCATACACATGGCTCACCATGGCACATGGTTAGTCACTGCTGTGCTAGATAATTTAACCTTAGACATGTGGGCCCTATGAACCAGCTTAAATTGCACTAGGCAGTGTCTTGCACAGAATGAAGATTTGTGTACTGATGTGAGAATGGAATGGTCATCAGATAGTGTATGCCCCAAATTGTGTTCCCAGGCTGTTTTAATCTTGTCTAGAGGTGGACATGTCAGCATGAACATTTTTCTGTATAATGTTGACAATGCACCTTTAGATAGTGGGTCAAAGGAGAGAAATGTGTCGACAGGGTTAGTGTCAGGTTTTTCAGGGAAGCACGGTAAGATAAAGCGCATATATTGTCTGACCTGTAAATATCGAAAGAAGTGTGTTCTGGGTAAGTTGTATTTCTCAGACAGCTGGGTGAAAGACATAAAACAGTAGTTTTAGAACATGTCTTTAAATAATCTGATGCCTTTCCTGTGTCAATCCTGAAAGGTTGAGTCATGTCAAGATCGTATGAAAAGATGATTGGAAGCAACAGAACTCCAAAGAGAGAAGTTTCTGTAGCCAAAAGTCTTCCTGAACTAGGCTCACTCTTAAAGGGTATGACATACAACCGGGATGTCTATTAGTTTAGTCAGAGAGTAGTTGAGCAGTGAGCCAAGGAGTGCTGGAAGCAAAATATCCTGATATGATCCTAGCTCCAGAGATGTCCACTCTGGGCTATTTGGCTGAAGGTAAAAGTGGTTCCAAAAAGCAAGACAGTGATATTAGCACCCCAGTAGCAGTGACGCATATCAAGGAGCCCCATACCCCCATCTCTTTTGAATCTCTGAAATAAGATCCTGCTTACTCATGGCCTCGTATTTTGCCATATATATGAGGAAATAATTGAATCTAATGAAACAAAAACAATTTTTTTTGGGATGAACACTGGTACACACTGAAATAAATATGTAAACTTTGGTAGTATTTTCATTTTTATAGAGTTTATTCATCCAGCAAGGGACAGTGTAAGAGGGGACCACTGAAGTAATGGTGTTTTAACCTGATTTAGTAGAGTCATGCAATTTTCTTTAAAAAGATTTTTGAATTTATATGTGACTGCTACTCCCAAGTAGGTGAACTGGCTTTCTTCAATTTGGAATGGTATGTCATCATAGTCTAGGTCAAATGCGTTGCTATTAATTGGGAACAATTCACTATTGTGCAAATACATCTTGTATCCCAATAGTGATCCAAACTAGGTAAGCAGAGAAAGTGCTACTGGCAGAGGTTGTTGGGTCTGAGATGTATAGCAAAAGGTCATCTGCATATAAAGACACTTTATGTTTCATATTCCCCCTCCAAATACCGGCAAGGTTTGCATTGTTACAAAGAGCAACTGCAAGCAGTTCAATAGCTAGATCAAAGAGGATCGGACTTAGTGGGCAACCCTGATGGTTCTGCGGCCTAGGGTGAAAGTTTGAGAAACTGTACTGTTAGTTTAAACTGTTGCAGTGGGAAATGCATATAATTCAATCCAAGCTATGAACGACTGCCCTAATACAATTTTTTCAAAAACTAAGTATTTCCACTCGACTCGATCAAATGCTTTCTGGGCATCTAGTGATACAACACACTCAGGGACATTTTCAGAATTTAAGTACAGAATGTTAAAAAGACATTGGACATTAAAAAAGGAATGACGATTCTTAAAGAAGCCTGTCTGATTATTTGCTATTATTTGGGGGATAACTTCTTCCAATCTGTGTGCTTTGCTAGAATCTTAACATCTGTGTTCAGAAGTGAGATAGGCCTACACGAGGCACATTCTACAGGGTCTTTCCCTTTCTTGGCTATGAGAGTTATACATGCCTCATTTAGAGAAGGAGGGGGTTAACCCAGCCTAAAGGATTCATATAGAACAGTTGTTAATTGTGGGGAGAGAAGCACCGCAAACTTCTTAAAGAATTTGGCTAGAATGCCATCCGGCCCTGGGGATTTTCTATTTTGCATTGATGTTATGGCGAGGATTATTTCTGCTTGGGTTAGATGTGCTTCCAGCTTCTCCACCAAGTCTGGGGAAATAGCTGGAATGGGCAGAGGGTCAAGAAAGGCTTTAATTGTCATTTTGTCTCCGTCAAATTGAGAGGTGTATAGTTGGGAGTAGAAATCTTTAAATGTATTATTGATTTTAATGGGGTCTACAGTGATATCTCCACTATCTGTGTGGATACTTGGTATAAGTTACTTAGCCCTCCATCCCTTTAGTTGGTTAGCTAAAAGTTTCCCTGTCGTTTCACTAGGTTCACAATATGTACCTTTGGTTTTTAATAAAAGATTTTGGATTTGGTGAGTAGTAAAGAGGTCAAATTTTGTTTTGAGTTCTAGTCATTTGATATAGTTCTGGAGTTTGAGTTAATGCATATTATTTATCGATATCTAAAATTTTAGATGATAAATCTAGTTGTTCCTTCTGAGAATGCCTTTTCTTGTTTGCAATGAATGATATGAATGATATGATTTGCCCTCTCAGGTAAGCCTTGAGTGTATCCCAGACCACAAGAGCAGAGACATCTGGGGTATTATTGGTTTCAAGAAAAAAAGGTAATTTGTTTTTATATATATATATATATATATATATATATAAATATATATAGTATATATAAATATATATAGTATATATATAGTATATATATTTTTTTTTTTTAGACCCCCCCCCCCTTTTTCTCCCCAATTGTACTTGGCCAATTACCCGACTCTTCTGAGCCATCGCTGCACTGCCTCTGCGGAGGGCTGCAGACTACCACATGCCTCCTCTGATACATGTGGAGTCACCAGTCACTTCTTTTCACCTGACATTGAGGAGTTTCACCAGGGGGACGTAGCGTGTGGGAGGACCACGCTATTCCCCCCAGTTCCCCCTCCCCCCCGAACAGGCGCCCCGACCTACCTCAGAAGACGCTAGAGCAGCGACCAGGCACATACCTGGCTTCCCACCCACAGACATGGCCAATTGTGTCTGTAGGGACACCCGACCAAGCCGGAGGCAACACGGGGATTTGAACCTGAGATCCCCATGTTGGTAGGCAACGGAATAGACCACTATGCCACCCGAACGCCAATATATTTTACAAACTCATCGTCAGAAAGTAGGGTTGAGTGAAAACACCAGTGCCTTATGGGCTGTGGGGTACCAGGAAGTAGCAGTGACATCATAACAGGGGCATGATCAGGTATAACAATACTTTGATATGTACAGGAACGGACTTGGGGAATTATTCTGGTGTCAATAAAAATATAGTCTATTCTGGAGTATGCATGGTAGACTTTGGAAAAAAAGGAGCACTCTCTCTTGTTAGGGTTAAGGAACCACCATATATCTGAAATTCCATACTCAGAGAGAAAAGA
The DNA here is from genome assembly GCF_029633865.1 of Lampris incognitus. Taxonomy (NCBI): domain Eukaryota; kingdom Metazoa; phylum Chordata; class Actinopteri; order Lampriformes; family Lampridae; genus Lampris; species Lampris incognitus. The sequence continues at coordinate 25,698,115 of NC_079226.1, forward strand.
CTGAATGTGTGAGGCCGATTTACACACTACACCAGGTTTGGTGGAAGAACAATCCAGCATCGGGTCCAGCCAACAGTTGAGGCCCCCCCCCCAAGTATTAAGTAACGTGTGCCCAGGTCAGGAAGAAGAGAGAATAGGTGATCAAAGAAGCTGGCATCATCTGTGTTTGGGGCATATACGTACATTGGCCAGGACAACATTTGTGTTAAATAGTTTCCCTGAAACAATTATAAATCTACCATTCTTATCAGCTGTGATTTTGGTTGGTTTGAAGAGTATGCGTTTAGCTACTAGAATGGAGACCCCCTTCACCTTGGCCTGGAAAGCAGAGTGGAAGTGCTGCCCCGCCCAATCTGGCACAAGTCTGGAATGCTCTGAAGAACGCAGATGTGTTTCCTGCAGAAAAAACAATATCTGTGTTAAACTGCTTAAGATGGGTGAATACTTTCTTCCTTTTTACTGGGTGATTCAACCCCTTGACATTCCAGTTCATGATATTAAGAGATCTATTCGTTATGTTATGTAAGGAATGTGTATTGGAAAGTAGTAGTGTGGTGTAGACTCCATGTAATAGCATTTGCAACATCTCCCAGAAGAACCTAATTGAGTGCCAATGTTGAAGCAAAGCTGTCCCTTCCCCCGTCCCCAGAAAATAAAAACTTCCCATATAACCATATCCCGGATAGCAGCTGTATTAAACAACTGCAAGCACTAACTAACGAATGTAAGGATCACGGATAAATAGGCTCGGTAGCCCTTGGCTAACGCGTTGGACCCTTTAGTCCAGTGGTTCTCAACCTTTTTGGGGTCCTGGACCCCCTGCGTATTTTTGATCTACCCTGAGGACCCCTCCACCTGATCTTGGGGGAGGGGGTTGCAATTTGGTAGAAACTGCATTTGAAATTGCATTATAGCATTTATTCACTCTTTGGGGCAAAAATAAGAGCTTTCAGTTGTAACTTAGATATAGTTAACAAAACGGAATTCTTATGCAGTAACTTTCAGATATATGTAACAAAACAGAATATGTATTCAGTAACTTTCAGATATATTTAACAAACACAATTTTTATGCAGTAACTTCCAGAAATGTGTAACAAAACAGAATTTTTATGCACTCTGCAAGAACAAAAACAAACATAAGTATGAAATCTCAATGGATATTGTATAGTTAAGTCTTAGTTTTGTCTGTAGAGGCAGATGGTGTGTGTGTTTTCAAAGCAAAGCGTCTTCACTGTTTGTGTGCCACTTGGGTGTGGTGTGGTGAAAAGTTCATGTGTGGTGAGGTGTGCTGTGTAACCGTTAGTGAGACACTTGTACTTGTCTGCCGCTCATGAGTTTCTGTAACCTGGGTTGAATAGTGGCAACAGCTGTAATGATACCTCTATCTTGAAGTCTGTTTCTCTGTTTGGTCTTTATGTGTGTCAGAGCTGAGAAAGTGACCTCACACAAGTATGTAGACCCGAATGGCTCCAACTGGTAGAGAGCCTCTTTTGCAAGCTCTGGGTACTCCTTCTCCACACAGCACCAAAACTGTGTTAGTGATGTCTCTGAAAACTTCAGTCTGAAGCCACTGTCTGAAGACAGGTCAATGAGACTCTCATGGAGTTGCTCTGGTGCTGTATCCATGCTGCTGGGCATGAATGGCCTGCGTATCCAGTCATGTCTAGTACACATGTCCTCAATGTCTGGGAAGTAGGATTGAAACTCAGCTGACAGTTTGGCCAGGTGCATTTTTACAGTTTTCAAAATGTTCTGCTTCATGTTCTGTTTCATGTCAGCTATCCAAGAGTTAAGCTGAGGGAAATTACTGACATCCCCCTTTTCACACCGTCTCAACCAGAGGTAAGTTTTCCTCATGAATGCTGAAACTTTATCAAACATCTGAAGAACAGTTTTATCATCACCTTGCAAGCTCGTGTTCAACTCATTCAGACGGCCGAAAACATCAGCAAGGTAAGCCAGGTGAGCCAACCAGGTCTGGTCTTCAAGTTTAGCAGCCAGAGGATGTCCATGCTCGGAGAGGAAATCGCGCACCTGCTCTCTCAGTTCCCATAGTCTCTGTAGTGTTTTCCCCCTTGATAGCCAACGTACGTCTGTATGTAGCAGCAGCTGATGATGGTCACCGCCTGTTTCGTCGCACAGCTTGTGGAACAGTCTTGCGTTGAGAGGTCGTGATTTAATGAAGTTAATCACTTTCACAGCGTCAGTCAAAACACTGTCCAGTTCTGGGCTCATGCGTTTTGAAGCCAACGCTTCTCTGTGAATTATGCAGTGCATGCTTTGGATGTTGGGGTTTACCTGCCTGATGCGAGAGACAACTCCGCGGTGCCGACCTGTCATAGACGCTGCCCCGGTCTGTGCATACATGCGAGCAGCGCTTCCAGTCCAACGCGTGCTCCGTGAAAAAACAGTCAATCAAATTAAAAATGTCCTCACCCGTAGTTTTTTCAGGTAGTGGCTTGCAGAAGACGATGTGTTCAACGATATCGTTGACTGTGTCATCTTTGAAACGAGCAACCATGACCAACTGGGCTTCTCCATTCACATCAGTAGACTCGTCTAGCTGTACTGAAAAAGAGCCCGCTCTTTTCAGTTTATCGGTCACCTGCTGAACAATGTCACCAGCCATCTCATCCACTCTGCGGCATATTGTGTCGTTAGACAGCGGTACTGACCGGATTGCATCTGCTGCTTTTTTATCCACCAGTTTCAGCTAGGATAGCTGCTGCGGGTGGTGCAATTAGCCCCTCTGCTATTGTATACGGCTTTTTAGCTTTAGCGATTAGCAAAGCTACCTGGTAAGATGCTTGAAGGGAAGTTGCTGAAGTCTGACTTGCGGCATGCATGTGATTTGGCGCTCCCCTGAACTCCGACAATTTTCGTTTGAAGAAGTCAGCAGTCTTGCCCACTGATGACTGGTGCTTAGGTGCCGCTGCAGGTGTGCCGGTTTCATGGCGTGGTTTGACAGTACCTCTCCACATAAAAAAACACAGAGGCTGCTGAGGTTCCGAATCAGTTGCCGTAAATCCAAATAATATGTAATCTTCTTTGGAAAGTCTCTTTTTGCTGTCTGTTTTGGTTTTCTTTTCGGGTGGCCCCGAGTCTCCTTCGTCCGTTTTTTTTTAATTTGAGCCATCTCTCCATGTTGTCACGACTTCTTTTTCTTCTTCTTCTACTTCTCCTTCGTGTAACTGTGCTTATCATCTTCTTCTTTGTTTGTTTATAACATTAGCTTAATTTCAAGCGCTAACCTGAATCTTGCAAGTTACTGAGTTTTCCCACAACACCTTCCTGCAGATGTTTCACAATAAAATCATTATTAAGAAATGAATGGTGTACGCCCACTGAAACACTAGGGGGCTCATAATTTGGAAACGGATGCAGATCGTGTTAAGTTTGTATTAACAGCGTCATGCAGTAACTTTTAACAATGCAAACGGGAGCGAGATCTCTTATTAAAATACAATAAATTACACTTGTGAAACAGATGTAATTAGAGAAAAAAGTCCTGTTACCCTTTATAGTTTAGGTAGATAAAGGTCTCAGTCACATTTGAGTAAAATAATCCTATTTCTATAAAAGTCATAGGATCTTTTTTTTAAAGATATTTTATTTTCGCGGACCCCTTGCAATTACACCACGGACCACTAGGGGTCCGCGGACCCCCGGTTGAGAAACACCGCTTTAGTCGACCAGTTAACGTTGTCGCCCGCGGCGCGGGAGATTCGAGTTCGCGTCCCGGCTGTGACGGTCCGGCCGGGCTGCCCCCCGAAATCACTACATTCGTGTCAGGAGTGGGATGCGCGCGGACGCGCTTCCCGAAGGAGGGGGGGTAGTGTAACGTGCATGGATAAGTAGACACGTTAGCCCTTGGCTAACGGGTCGGACCCTTTAGTCGAGCGATGTGCGGGAGGTACGGGTTCGCGGCGGTTTCTGCGCCCCCCCCCCCCCGAATTCGCTACAATACGCAGCACAACGGCGCTAAATAAAATGTTTTATTTCACTATTTGCTTGGTATATGTGTGTTGTATTTTCAATGTTTTTATTTCTATAGAATACAAAAAAAACCATATAAAGGTACACCCAAGTTTTCGGCCATTATGATTAGGTTACCACTCTCCCCTCGTCTGTGATTGTGACACATTGTTTTGCTGGGTTGCCAAGAAAGTCACGGCGTTCTCCACCGATGCAAAGTACTCCCCCCATCCCGTTGGTAGGGCCTCGACATGACCTCCCGGTACGAAGATCGCCACTGGTCCCCCCCCCGGTAGGACAGCTCACCTCTCCTCCTCCGAGCCTCCTGGACAATCGTTTCCTTCGACTTGTAATGGTGGATACGTATGATTACCGCTCTTGGCTCTATGAGCACGGTCGAGGTCCGGAGGTGAAGGAAGGATCTTGTCGCCGAGGAGCTCCACCAGCAGTTTGGAGAAGAAGGCCGTGGGTTGTGCACCTTCAATTGACTCTGGTAGGCCAATTATTCTTATATTGTTGCGGCAGCTGCGCGACTTGAGGTCAGTGGCTTTGACCTTCAGCTTGTTGTAGCTCTCGTCCATCCATGGCTGTGCAGTTGGCCTCCATCGCTTCCATTTTGTCACTGAGCGCACTCGCTGTGGCTTCGAGGGAAGTCAGGCGGTGTCCGTGGTCTGTGGCCGTTGCCTGGACATAGTCCAATTTTGCTTCAAGTGGCGTTATGGCCGATTTAAATTCCTTAGAGATTGCTTCTTTGCGCTCCTCCAGTAGCATAGATCGGTGTGGAAATGACGAGAGCGTCGTCTTTCTCAGTCTTTTTTGGTTGATTTCGATGTCATCTTTTGATTGTTTTAGCAAAAAAAATTAAATAAAAAGGGGACTGTCAAGTTTCATTTTATTTTGTACAGAGATGAGGCTGTAAAATTGAGTTTTGTGTCAAATGTAGCGGGAGCCTGAGGACCACACGTCTACTCCATTTGTCATCCGGAAGTCCTCCCGATTTCTTTTTATTTGCACATTGCGTGAGCCTATATCATGGGTATGCCACGTTTCACAATTTTCATGTCTTTTGGTGGGCACTGTGCAGTTATATAATGGTTTCAATGGGGTACAAGTACAGCATATGATGTTCTACTGGATGCCACTGACCTCGGAGATTAAAGCAAAAAAAAAAAAAAAAATCTTTTGACTGAAATTTTTTTCAAGCCGCAGCCAAGTCATATTCCCCATCTCCAATTTGTAAAACATTTTACAGGTTACACTACTTGACATCTGCTAAACAAATGACACAATATGTAAAATTATGAGGTTTCTGCACCACTCCACACAACCATTGCTGCTGTTCTCTAATGCAGCCAGCAAGTTTAAATACTCTGGACCAATTGTGTTTTAATGGAAGAAAATGCCTTTGAACAGCCTTTCTATTGCCAGTTTTCTTTTCTTTTTCATTTCAATGCCATCTTAAAGCTATGAAATGAAACTGAACTTTTTCTTTTTTGCAAAGCTTATCTGTTTTTACTCTTTCAAATAATCAACTGTCTACATATGTTTTCATTCGAACATTTGTATTTATATTATTATAACACCAAACTGGAAAAAAACATGCTAACAATGTGAGATTATCACTTAACAGAAAAAAAGAAAAAGAAATCCTTGCTATGTGTATTCCAGAAGTCAACTGTAGTGTGATGAAACCAGTGACCACGGCTGTTTCTGTATGCCCCATCATTCAGGAAGACCTTAGTTAGCATCTTGGAGTCCTAGCACACAGCTGCCAACACCCATGTGTAATGCTGCAGCTAATAAACATATCAAACGTCTTTCACTATGTATCAAACAGTTGCAAAAGTCAGGCTTTGACAGATGTTCTATCATCGATCAACTGTATACAGCTAGAATGTGATAAACCAAACTATCTTTTCACTGCAACTCTGCATCGAGATTTAGGGAATCATTACTTAAAAAAGTAACAGCGGCAGTGATACCGTATTTCACTATGATGGTTAAAGTTTGCAATTAATCTGCTGTTGACATGCGTGCCGAATAGTGGGGGCTGATCTGTATGGATCATAGATCAACTACGTTCCGTAACACCACTATTTTTTCATCGTCATTAATAACATTTCACAGCAGAAAATGCAAGTTGGCTTTTGTGCGTATTGGCTTATGTGTGGTCTAGGCTAGGGCACTCTTAAACTTTGATCTTACCTAAGAAAAAGCGGGAAGTATGCAGGTATTGATGAATGCCACAGATATTAAATTGTTCACATGCACAATATAAGATCAAAACTCTAACCCTAACCCTAACCCGTATGCATGATTCATGCATAAGGCTAGGAAAAGATATTTTAGTAAGGTTAGACTAGAGCCTGCAAGGCCCCTGCTGGAAGTTGTTTAAAAAAGAGTTGAGACTGCAGCCTTTTAAGCCATTACAGCATCTTCATGAACTGAGTCATAAGAGGCCAATCATCTCAGCAGGCTGCCTACTGATGACTTCAACTTCTGCTACCACTTAACTATAAATACCCTGGCTCACAGCTCACATCAGACCCAACATATTGAGCTTAGTGTTTAATTTTTACAATACAAGTTCAGAATTGATTTTTTATTTCTACATATAAGTAACAGTTCAAAATCTATATTTATCTGGATCTGAAACTCAGAATGAAAGAATGTGAGTGTATAAGAGTCTAAAGTGGCATTTTGTCAGTGCTGATGACAGTCTGTAGATATCTCCTTCCTACGAAACTCCATGTCAAAGTGCAATCAAAAAAGGCTCTAGAGTGCTTTTTCTGCCTTTTGGCAGTGGAACAGTATGCGTGAAGTTTGGCTTCACCTGATATCTATTTGAGGGTTTCCTCAGTGGCTCTGGCTCTAGGAGTGGAGGAGGAGGCTGTAGCAGCAGTTGCTCTGGCTCCAGGAGTGGAGGAGGAGGAGGCTGTAGTAGCAGCAGTGGCACTGGCTCCAGGAGTGGATGAGGAGGCTGTAACAGCATTGGCTCTGACTCCAGGAGTGGAAGAGGAAGAGAAGGCTGTAGCAGCAGTGGCTCTGGCTCCAGGAGTGAATGAGGAGGAGGCTTTAGCAGCAGCAGTGACTCTGGCTCCAGGAGTGGAGGAGGCTGTAACAACAGCAGTGGCTCTGGAAGTGGAGGAGGAGGAGCTTCTAGCAGGAGCAGTGGCTGTGGCTCCAGGAGTGAAGGAGGAGGAGGAAGCTCTAGCAGCAGCAGAAGAGGTGGAACCTTTCTTTATTTTGCTTATCCTAACTGCTGAGAGGACCTTCACAGCTCCCCTCGTTTCCTTTCCTTTTGTTTTTCAATTATCTCCTTTTTCTTCTTCAGATGTTTCTGGTATCACTCGAAAGAGGACAAGCACAAACTCCTCAATGCAGAGCTAATATCCATCCAAAACACCGGTTTTTCCATCATTTCTTGAACATTCAATAATAATAATAATATTAATCTCACCATTGAGTGATGCACTGGTGTTTAGAAACTCTGTGCTGGTCTGTGTCACATCCACGCTGTAAACAATCCCACTGGTTAGTGAATGTGACAGTCTGCGAAGAACAACATCTGGTTGCATGCAACTCTCACTGTTTTTTTTTTCTTACACCATCGAAGTCCACAAACGAGACACCTCCCTCTTGTTTTTGTCCTCGGCTCTACACTGATCTCATAAATGGTCTCTACGGATTCCAGATGACAGAACAGAAAACGTTAATCCTTGTGACCTTCAGCACCCCCAACTCAAAAAGCCTTCCAGTGTCCCTGATTGCACATAAGAGCCAGATGTTGATGAGAATAATGAGAATATAAACAAGGGAAAATGTCCATCAGAACTTTAATGTTAACAGTGCAAAATGTAAAGGTTTATATGCGTAAAAGCAACTGGAAAAAAACCACACCCTCTAATCAGTCTGTGAAAGAAATTATTGTTATTATTTTATTTTATTATTTTTATTAATTGAATTTTTATCTTTATTATCTTCTTTAACCCTGCTTTGAATTGTATTACTTGTTATAGGGACAGGGTTATGGGGGGGGTAGGGTGAAAATGTTTGCTGCACTGTGCTATTACTTGTTTTGATGTAATTTGCAAACAAAATTCAATAAATATATTGCTTAAAAAAAAAAGGTCACATGCACCTTCCTTACAAGGTGAAAGAGTTAATGTAGCCAGCAAAAACACTATGAAGATACACTGTAACTCTACAATTTAAGAAAACTAATTGTTTCCACTTAGTAGTCTAAATGTTGAAGAGAGAGGTCGGTGGTGCAGCCTTCATTTCTGTTGTCGCTTTAGGGTGCCCCCCCAATTTAAATGTTGTTCCCCCTGTGCCCCCCACCTGAAAATAATCTGGATCCCCCCCCTGTCTGCGGTACAGTTACAGCAACACCTACAAAAGCTTGGATGGTAGGGTGTTAAAGTGACTAAAATTATAGTGAAGCAGGTTAAAAGGAGAGAAAAAGAATGAAAGAGTGAGAAAGAGAGAACAACAGACACAGACAGACAGAGGGATATATATATTGCATAGGTTTTTTTTTTTGGTATTCCCCCCCTCCTTTTTTTCCTCCCCAGTTGTGCTTGGCCAATTACCCCACTCCTCTGAGGTGTCGCGGTCGCTGCTCCACCTCCTCTGCCAATCCAGGGAGGGCTGCAGACTACCACATGCTTCCTCCGATACATGTGGAGTCGCCAGCCGCTTCTTTACACCTGATAGTGAGGAGTTTTGCAGGGGGACGTAGAGCGTGGGAGGATCACGCTATCCCCCCCGAACAGGCGCCCCGACCGACCAGAGGAGGCACTAGTGCAGCGACCTGGACACATACCCACATCCGGCTTCCCACCCGCAGACATGGCCAATTGTGTCTGTAGGGACGCCTGACCAAGCCGGAGGCAACACGGGGATTCGAACCAGCAATCCCCGTGTTGGTAGGCAACAGAATAGACTGCCATATTGTGTAGTTTTTGCTTTTTGCTGTGCCCGCATCTGGGTGTTTGTGTCTATGTCTTTGTCTATGCAGGTGTGAATGCATGCAGTGGGTGGCAGCATATGAAGGTACTTAAAAACATACTTTTTGTACTGTGTGTGTGGATGCTTTACTCCCACTGCCATCCATTTATAGCATCACTTCACCTGGTAAGAGTTGGACATAGCAACAGACAGACTGGTGAAAAGCTTACAGATCATGCTAGCCTTTACTCTTATAGGGCCCTTATGACAGATGTTAACTTACTGTCTGTGTTGTGCATTGTATGATAAGTTTCAGCTTTACTTAAATCTCATAACTTTGAAGTGTTAGGTTTCATCGAAATCAAAGCTGAGATGGGGGGGCGGCACAGGGTAACAAATGTTACACATGGCAGCTGAGGTTTCCTCCATTTTTGTCTCCTTATCCATCTGCTCATCTATTACATATCCTTCACAGTTACCTTTTCTCTGCACTGCCTCTCCTCTCCATCCCACTCCTCTCACCAGTGCAAAGGTCAGGGCGAGGGTTCAATTGTCTGGGTGCACCGCAGGGCTCAACCTTGTAGGAGCACTTGTATGTGTCTATGCTTTATGTTACCTTCATGTTTTATAGCATCTGACATCTCTCTCTCACAGGACTTTCCCCTGATAACCTCTCATGGTGTGTGTGTGTGTGTGTGTGTGTGTGTGTGTGTGTGTGTGTGTGTGTGTGTGTGTGTGTGTGTGTGTGTGTGTGTGTGTGTGTGTGTGTGTGTGTGTGTGTGTGTGTGTGTGTGTGTGTGTTCCTATCGAGCTATATTTGTGAGGACCCTTGTGAGGATAATTTGGCTGCCCCTCACTACTTCATGTGTCTATTTTGAGATTAGGACCTGGGTTTAAAGTTAAAATTAATGTATGGGTGTCCAGGTAGCATAGCAGTCTATTCCGTTGCCTACCAACACAGGGATCCCGGTTCGAATCCCAGTGTTACCTCTGGCTTGGTCAGATGGCCCTACAGACACAATTGGTTGTGTTTGTTGGTGGGAAGCCGGATGTGTGTATGTGTCCTGGTTGCTGCACTAGCGCCTCCTCTGGTCGGCCGGGGCACCTGTTCAGGGGGGAGGGTGAACTGGGGGGAATGGCGTAATCCTCCCATGTGCTACGTCCACCTAGCGAAACTCCTCTCTGTCAGGTGAATAGAAGCAGCTGGCAACTCATCATGTATTGAAGGAGGCATGTGGTCTGCAGCCCTCCCTGGATGTGAATATTTTTTTCCTAGGATGAATCCGGAAAGTTCTCGCCCTCAGGCGCTAGGCTTGGCCAGATCTGCCTGTCAGTCAAGGCTGAACGCGAACACACAACAACCCTAACCCTAACCCTATCTACGTTTGCTAGCTAACTGTGAGCTATTAGCCACAGTTGCAACCAAGCTAACTGTGCCAATTTAACTGTGTGTGTATTTTTTCCCTAGGATGAATCCGGAAAGTTGACTGACAGGCAGATCTGGCCAATCCTAGCGCCTGAGGGCGGGAACTTTCCGGATTCATCCTAGGAAAAGAATATTGGCACCCTGGATCAGCAGAGGGGGTGGAGCAGCGACTGGGGGGAAGGCTCAGAAGAGTGGGGTAATTTACCGGATACAATTAGGGAGAAAAAGGGGTAAAAAAAAAAAAATCCAAACAAAAAAAAGTTAACATTGGGATTAAGTTAAAATAAGGGTAAGGGTCAGGGTTGGGTAGAAATAATTTGAAAAGTAAATTAAGTACTTGTAAATTAAGTAAACGTAAATTTAGTACCTGAGAACTGAATATACTGTCCTAAATGTAATTGATAACGTATTCAGTTACAATACTCAAAAACAGTTAATAATTCAGATTACATGTGGCACATGTCTTTAAAAGGCCTATGTGAAACAGTTGTAATGTATCATAAACATCAATAATGTCACATTGTTGCTTACTCTTGGTATAACTGGTATCACAGTGCCATTATCTCTATGTGTGATAACCATCTGCCAATTACTGCTGTGCTCTTCTGACATGTTGTGCCCACAGGAGGAAATGTTTGTGTGCTGATTTGAAAATAGTTAATAGTTGTTTTAAGATTGTACCATTTAATTTAATTGGGAACAGAGGTGGCTCCAGGGCAATAAATTTAAGTGTGTGTGTGTGTGTGTGTGTGGGGGGGGGGGCTTTTCAATTGACTTCACCTTGCTACTTCTGTTTTTATATTGTATGTTGTTTTTATGTTGCATGAGTGAGAATAGGCTATGACAGAGAAATGCAAATGTCGGCTACACATTAGAACTGCATGCAGACAAACACACAAAGTCCACTCCCTGATGAACTGTGATGCATGGAGTAAATCTATTGCAGCAAATTAAATGTTTTCCATGTGTTTTGAGTTTGCTGAGTTGCATGCAAACTGTAGCCTAAAGGGGGTGGGGTCACATTGGTAAAAAAAAAAAGTATGGGAAAATTCACTTTAGCTTTTTGCTTTCACGATGACATAGGATATTATGTTGTGTAACATTGTGTAGAGTGGCACGGTGGCACAGTGGTTAGCATGGTCGCCTCATAGCAAGAAGGTCTTTGGTTCGAGCCCCGCCCGGGGTAGTCCAACCTTGGGGGTTGTTCTTTTTGTGGAGTTTGCATGTTCTCCCTGTGTCTGCATGGGTTTCCTCCCACAGTCCAAAGACATGTAGGTCAGGTGAATCAGCCATACTAAATTGTCCCTAGGTGTGAATGTGTGTGTGTGTGTGTGTGTGTGTGTGTGTGTGTGTGTGTGTGTGTCTGTCTGTCTGTCTGTGTCTGTCTGGGCTCTGTGGTTGACTGGCGGCCTGTCCAGGGTGTCTCCCCGCCTGCCACCCAGTGACTGCTGGGATAGGCTCCAGCATCCCGTGACCCCGGTTGGGATAAGCGGCTTGGATAATGGATGGATGGACATTGTATTGAGGGCGGGGGTGGGGCGCTGTGATAAATGATTGAATGCTAGTTAGCTGGCTAGATTGCTAGTTAGCTATAGCTTGCTTGCTAGATAGCTAATATTGTCAGATAACATAAAATATTTTAAACATGTGGCAATCAAATCCAGTCTCATGGTTGGCTGTAAGCCAAGCTGCGTCTTTTTATTTTATCTCTGTAATTTGTTATTTTTGGATTGCATATCTCAGCGTAGAGGGAGACAGCCACATGAACGAGACTCCGCCATATTGTTGTTGAGGTCATTCAAAAAGTATTTCTATTGGCTGCAAATTTGCAGGTCAAAGTTAAACATGGATGAGCTTTGTGCAAAGGTGAAGGGTAATATTGCTTCACAACCAGAAATGAAGCTATTTCTTCGCCTTTAACACACTTGTGAAATGTGAACACAGTCCTGCCCAAAACACCGACACAGATTATGAGGGTGTTTCGAACATGGAATTACTACAAGTACTTAATTTCTGTAATCTGAATACATAACCCCTTTACCTACAATCCAATCCTGGTAAGGGTTAAGGTTTGACACGTAGATCTTGTAGTTAAGGTTAGGGATAGGGGCTAAGGAATAAATGTTGTCAATGAGAGTCCTCACAAGTGTAGAATAACAAATTGTATGTGTGTGTGTGTGTGTGTGTGTGTGTGTGTGTGTGTGTGTGTGTGTGTGTGTGTGTGTGTGTGTGTGTGTGTGCTTCTCTTCTGGCTGCCCCCTTCACCCTCCCTTGATTATTTACTCTGCAATCTCTTCCCACATGCTCTGCCCCTTTCACCTTGTCTGACCTCTCTCTTTCTTTCTCCATCCTCCCTCCTTCATCGATAGCCAGAGCTAATAAGGCAATTAACGTCTAATTAAGGGAGTCTTCAGAGAGAAGGAAGGTTTCTGCAAGCTTGTTGAGGGTGAAGTAGTGCTGTTTGCACTTCTGTCCAAGTCTCTGCTATGCGCGTGCGCGCGCGCGCACACACACACACACACACACACACACACACACATAGATATTGATGGCAGGCACTACTTCTGGACAGTAAATCAACTGTATCATGGATGATCTCACTGACTTAAAATGCCTACCAAAGACAGTAAAGAACAGTTCAGGAAACGGCCAATCTGTTTCCACCACATCTTCTTAGGTCAGTGTGTGGTCCTCTGAGGGTTTACGTCACTATAAATGTCTCTACATTTCAACCGTGTCCTCGGTTTTATTTTTAGTATTTTTATTCCTGTGTTATGAATGAATGAGAAACATGAGCTAGATAGCTGATTTGTTCAGCTTACGTGTATTTATCCAACAAGTGTCAGCCCCCACACTGTTGTTGAATTTGCCAACAAAGATCAAAGGCCTCCAGTGCTGCATGGCAGCCAGGTTAACTCTGCTTGGCACTCACAATCAAAGTGGAGGATTAAGGGGAAGGTGTGGAGTGTTGCAGGGCAAGGCCATGGGACAGACTATTGTACTCTGTGGGGAGGGGGGGGGCTCTTTAAATCAAAGTACCTGTGAAATGAGGGATAGGTATAATGTCTTGGTACATAAGTGCTGAAGCGCCTACGATACATACAGTCGCTATGTGCACTCGTAGTCCGAAGCAAAATCTTTACCCCTGATTTAAAAGGCACTTAAAATGCATTTGCCTTGCGGTAATTACTAGAAACTCAATTAGAAGAAACCGCTGAAGAGCAAGACCAAACTGGAGGGCTTAAGCTGCAACGCTGGTAAATGGATTTGGAGTTAATTTAGTGAGTCAGAGGGTGAAACAGCCATCAGTGATGTTTTAAGCTGCAGCAAGCAACCTGAGCACTCAGAGCTCATTCTGTTGGCTGATCTCTTCTCTAGCCTGCTCTCAATTGGCATTCAGTATCACTTTGGTTTGAGTGTTAAATTTAGATTGGGTGTGGGAATAATGCTCCTTTGTGTGTGTGTGTGTGTGCGTGTGCTTTTTTTTTGTGCTCGTGTGTGTCTGTCTGCAGGTGTGTCTGTGTCTGTTAATGCATGTTTTAAAGTAAACTGTCCTGCTTTTCTGTGTGCATACATGTGCACCTGTGCATGTGTATGTGGGGGGGTGGGTTGGTTCGGGGGGGGGGGGGCAAGAGAAATCCCAACGGTTTCCCTTTCTTTATTGGTTTAGTGTTTGCACCTGTGTGGATATTAGTAGGTATGTCTCTGGTCCTGTTCAGAGTGAGTAGTGTTTTATTCAACATGCCTTGTGTGTAAGGAGCCTTAGGGCATTTATACAATCTTGTGAATGTTTTTGCCAGTTTTCAGTGAATAGTTGTCTTAATTGTTAGTGTGCATGTGCACCTATGTGTGTATGTAATAATGTGTATAGGTGTATCTTAAGATTTCTGTGCATTCTGTGTCCATATAGCATGCTGTTAAATCTGACAAAAATCCGTGGAGAGAGTGGCAGAGTGAGCAGATGGACTGTACCTTGTCGAGTGTGTGGGTGGTGTTTTGTATGTCCATGTATGTGTCTGTAAATATTGGTGCCAGCATGTGTTGCTGTGTGTGCGTGTGTTTGCGCAGAGGGGCTACTGCAGTACCTTTTTTTTTGTCATTATCAGCATATTTTTTAATTTGTTTGTGTATAAGAGAAAGTGTGTGTGTGAGTGTGTGTGTGTGAGGATGGGTCACTGCGCTGCCATGTCTACTTCTTCTGGAGACCAGATGGGGATGGAGCACAAGAGTTCTACCCTACTGTTAATGACATCATCATTGAGAAAGCCAGAGACGGACCTGGAGAGAGTGAGAGAGACCGACATTGTATTGTAAAGTGTGACCAGACATGCAGAAAAAGACATGCAGACAGAGAGAGACAGAGTGGGAGGAGGGACAGCGTAAGACAGAAAGAGAGGGGGAGAGCATGATACAGAGACAGAGAGGGGGTAAAATATATGGCATCAATACATCTATGTATATTTGAAATAAGCAGCATTAAAATTGGCAACAAAATAGCAAATTTCTTTGATCAGGCATGTGGAGTGAGACAGGGTGCCAGCGAGAATCCAATATTATTAAACATCTACATCACATGTGTCAATAACAAGGCCCGCGGGCCAAACACGGCCCTCCGCAATATTTAATCCGGCCCTCCTTTCAATCCTGGTCATCAACAATGTGGCCCGAGAGCTTGTGTTTGTGACAATGCAACGCTGAAACACAAGAGGGCGCTGCCGCACTTCGCTTTTTCCCCATAGTAACAGAAATGCTGAGTAGCATGTTCCTGCAGTAGCATCGCCTACGTCACCCGAGTAACGTTACCTGAATGTACGCTTTGCAAAGGAGATCGAAAGCTAGCTAGCATAAACAAACGATGGCGAAAAAACGAAAAGTAGACAAAGAGTATCGACAGTTTCAAGAGAGGTAGGAAGCTGAATACCTGTTTTGTGAATTAAAACAAAAGCCAGTGTGTCTCTTATGTCAAGAGTCGCTGGCAGTGTTCAAAGAGTACAACATCCGCAGACACTTCGAAATGAAGCATTGCAAGCAATATGCTAACATGGACATGGAGCAACGGCTGCAGAAAACCAAAGACTTGAAACGCAACCTTCAACATCAGCAAAGCATGTTCACTCACATCAGTAGTGAAAGTGAGGGTGCTACTGAGGCAAGTTTTATTATTGCAGAGGAAATCGCAAAGGCTAGCAAGCCATTTAGCGAGGGAGAGTTTATTAAAGACTGCCTTGAAAAAGTGTGCAACGTTGTGTGCCCTGACAAGAAGGAGGCATTTTCAAACATCAGCCTGTCCCGAAATACTGTGGCAAGTTGTGTTGATGAAATGGCCTCCGATGTAGACAGCCAGTTAAAAACAAAAGCCAAGGACTTTGTTTCATACTCACTAGCGGTAGATGAGAGTACAGACAGGACGGACACAGCCCAGCTGTCCATATTAATCCGAGGGGTTGACACTCAGTTGTCCGTCACTGAGGAACTTTTAGATGTGAAACTGATTCATGGGACAACAACAGGACAGGACATTTTCACCCAAGTGGAGCAGAGTGTGAACAAAATGGAACTGCCCTGGAATAAACTTGTTGGACTGACAACGGATGGTGCACCGGCGATGTGCAGGGGAGTTCGTGGTTTGGTCGGTTTGACTTGAAAGGCGATGGGGCACACAGGAGAAAACTTGGTAGCCTACCACTGCATCATCCACCAGGAGGCCCTCTGCGGTAAGGTGTTGGGCATGGAACATGTCATGACTGTTGTGACTAAAACTGTGAACTTTATTCGTGCACGGGGCTTGAATTATCAGCAGTTTAGGGCTCTTTTAGAGGAGGAAAACTCTGTGCGTGAGGATGTGCCCTATCACACGGATGTGTGCTGGATGAGTCGGGGGAAAGTGCTGAGGAGGTTTTACGACACCCGCCCTGAGATCGCTCGTTTCATGGAAAGCAAACAGAAGGCCGTCCCCGAGCTTGAGGATGAAAAGTGGCTGAGCGACTTGGCATTTATGTGTGACATCATGGAGCACCACAGTACACTGAATCCAAAACTCCAGGGAAGAAAGCAGCTGATCAGCGAGATGCGGGACTCTGTGAAGGCATTTGAACTGAAACTGCGTCTGTGGGAGGGCCAGATGCGCAAGTGTAACTTGACCCACTTTCCTACCCGTCAATCAATGAGCGCCACAGTCACCATTCCACTCCCAACCCAAGTGTATGCTGACAAACTGAACACACTCAAAGCGGAATTCAGCAGGAGGTTTGCTGATTTTGAATCACAGAAATTCAACCTTGACCTGTTCACAAATCCTTTTGCAATTGATGTCGACACTGCCCCTGAGCACCTGCAATTGGAACTCATTGAACTGCAATGTAGCAGCGCTCTGAAGTCCCAGTACCAGTCAGTCGGGGCTGCTGAGTTTGCACCTCTCCTCCCCGAATCAATGCCAGAGCCCCGTCTTCATGCTGCATGCATCATGTCCATGTTCGGAAGCACTTACTCGTGCGAACAGATGTTCTCCATAATGAACCTGAACAAGACATCCCACAGATCCCGACTCACTGACCACTATTTGGTCTCGGTATTGAAACTGGCCACAGCCAAGGACATTAAGCCTAGAATAGACAAGATCATCTCTAAGAAAAGGTGCAGAGTGTCTGGTAAGAGTTGAACTACAATGCATTTCCGATAGGCCTTGTTGCACTGACTATTTTGCGTTATCGCAGTAAACATAATTTGTTGTGTTGAAAGACACAGTAGTAGGCCTAATGGTTTTGTTTAATTGTGAAACTATTTTGTTAAAAACTGAACCTATTGTAGGCTAGACTGCTAATGTAGTTTGTTTAATTGTGCACTTGTCTTCTTCTTCTTTTATTTTTTATCATTATTATTATCTTTAAATACAACATCGTTTTTGCACTTGCCACTATATTGACAGCACTTCCATCTTATTTTGCTGATATAAAAAATTACCCACAAATATGAAGGGGGAACAAACTGTTTTTTTATTTTATTTAATCCACCTGCTAGCCTACTTATAAACATAATTGTTATGGTCCTGTCATCCATGTGCCCTCTCCTGGCAAGTTCTCGCCAGTCATGTGTTTGGTTTGATTGTGTGAATAAACCCGCCAGTTTGGCTGCATTGACGTTACCTCTGAGTCATATATGAATTGAATTGAATTGAATTGCCTTTTATTAATCCCCAGGTTGGGGAAATTTGAATGTCACACCGACAGGAAAATGAGAAGAAGCATACAGAGTATTGAAGTTTACTGTACAAAGAGACCAATCAAATATACAATAATCCTAAAAAACTGTCTGTGTTATATAAATAGCATATGGGTTGTAACCATAACAAGAATCACTGTAATGAATGTCATGGCCCCCAATTTTATTCACAACCCTCAGAATGGCCCTCAGTAAGTTTGGATTTGACACCCCTGATCTACATCAATGAATTTGGAGCAGTTGTAAGCTCTTGGCCTCGAGGCAAAAGTACACCGACGGTGAATGGAGTGTGTCAAAACAGCCGCCCCTATTATTTCCTATGTACAACCCCACACTGGAGGCAGCTACGTACACGCTGGCACTCGTCGACGTGCCATCCCGTGATACTTCATGCGACAGTCCCAACTGACCCTTTGTTGGTCTTCTGATTGGTCTGCTATACCCACCAACCAGAGGGCTCCTACCCATGGTTACTGTTGCTAACGTACTTGGGGTTAGACAAAGAAATCGAGTAGATAAACTCTGATGTGTTCTGATGGTAAGTGAATTTGAGAGCGATAACAGGAGGAATTGAGGTTGAACAGGAAAATAGTTAAAAGGTGTGCGTGGGGTACCTGTAACAGTGTCACGATATCCAGAACGCAATCCTGGAGTTGTTTTTAGTCCTTCATCAAACCCAAAACAAATATTGAGAGATGTTGCCCACTGGATTAGGCTGTGTGGACAACCACACTGGCAGTTCAACCCTGCCACTGTCAGCAAAAATACCTACATATGTTCAAAGGTAAAAGAAAACAATATTGTTTTCAGTATATTGACAATATTCTAAATTTTCCAGTAATGTTCACTACCTATACTGAATAACATTAAAAGCATGCTAGTAACGTTGCCATTTCTGTCGCTAAGCTAACTAACATCAACAACTAAGTGCTAGCCTACCAAGCCAGATAGAAATCAGTAACACATGTTGTTTGTTCCTTTCAAAATAAGCATTTTGTTGATGGCACGCCAAGCGAGCAATTATTATCTTTATTTTATTTGGCCTAGGTCTTTTTCAGTTATTGTATTTGTATGAATATCTTAACAGTGTTGTTGATGTATGCTGTACATCGCTTTGGATAAAAGTGTCTGCTAAGCATACTAACCATAACCATGACCTACAGTGGTGTGAAAAAGTGTTTGCCCCCTTCCTGAGTTCTTATGTTGTTGCATGTTTGTCGCACTTAAATGTTTCAGATCATCAAATAAATTTAAATATTAGACAAAGATGACACAAGTAAACACAAAATGCAGTTTTTAAATGAAGGTTTTTATTATTAAGGGAAAAAAAAAATCCAAAGCTACATGGCCCTGTGTGAAAAAGTGATTGCCCCCTAAACCTAATAACTGGTTGGGCCACCCTTAGCAGCAACAACTGCAATCAAGCATTTGCGATAACTGGCAATGAGTCTTTTACAGCGCTGTGGAGGAGTTTTGGCCCACTCATCTTTGCAGAATTGTTGTAATTCAGCCACATTGGAGGGTTTTCGAGCATGAACCTCCTTTTTAAGGTCATGCCACAGCATCTCAATCCTGAACTGTGGTTCGCTGGAGTCCCAAAGCTTTAGAAATGGCTTTATAACCTTTTCCAGACTGATAGATTTCAATTATGTTGTTTCTCATTTGTTCCTGAATTTCTTTGGATCGCAGCATGATATCTAGCTTTTGAGGATCTTTTGGTCTACTTCACTTTGTCAGGCAGGTCCTATTTAAGTGATTTCTTGATTGAGAAGAGGTGTGGCAGTAATCAGGCCTGGGTATGGCTAGAGAAATTGAACTCAGCTTTCCAAAGATGTGATAAACCACACTTAATTTATGTTTTAACAGGGGTGGGGGGGCAATCACTTTTTCACACAGGGCCATGTAGGTTTGGATTTTTCTTTTCCCTTAATAATAAAAACCTTCATTAAAAAACTGCATTTTGTGTTTACTTGTGTTATCTATGTCTAATATTTAAATTTGTTTGATGATCTGAAACATTTAAGTGTGACAAACATGCAAAAAAAAAAAGAAATCAGGAAGGGGGCAAACACTTTTTCACACCACTGTATATTACATTGCAGTCGTTTAGCAGATGATTTTATCCAAAACAACATCAGTTCACTTAACGTAGGTAGGCCTAGTCAAGAGAACTGCTTGTCGTGTGTCTCCTTACTAAACAAGCATCCAAGAGTCTAACCAGCACTGAAGTACCAGTGCAAGAACTACAAATACAATACAATATCTGCTAAGAGGAAGGATTAGGGTGGTACATATTCTTTGCTATAAAAATATGATATAATATTGTTTGCTACTTACCCAGCAGTACACGAGCAGTTCTGCCCTGTGACAGTCCCGTTGGCCATCACTTCCACAGACAGCAAACGAGGCGTCTCTTTTTTTCATTGAGCGGTAGCATTTTGCATTTATGGATGTAGCTGTGAATGTCACATCGTGGACATAACGCTCCACAGCAAATTGAAGTCCCTGTTGTCTGGCTTTAGAAGATATTCGAGACCCCTGGCTCCAGAAATGCTGGCTGATAGAGTCTAGACTAGCGAATGTCAAGTCTGTGGAGGCTAGACAGCTAACGTTAGCAGCCATGCAAACGTTGGCTGTCATTGGTAAAAATACCTCATTTTAATCCGTTTTTAGATTTTATGTGCTGGCTATTCCCTCCACTGTACACACACTTGTTCACTGTACGCTTTTTACGTTTTTTTAAGAATCAAAATTACGAGTCTTAATGTTAACTACGTGTACAAGTTTTCAATGTTTTTCTAAGGGAATGGACCCCCTCAGAGCTTTGTTTGTCTAACCTAGCAACAGTAACATAGGAAAGCGGGACATGGGCGGGACTTAACAAAGGGTCAATTCCAGCCGAGCCGCTCCTGACAAACACATTTTGTTCCAGAAACAAAGCTGTACGACTATGCACTATATCTGAGTAGAGTGGGGAGTACGAGTTTTTTTCTCGTAAATTTACTTGTTTTGTTTTGTTTTGGGTTTTTTTCGGAATATTACCTTCCCTCCCCCAGATCCGGATTTTTTTAAATTTATTTATTATTTTACCTACAATGGCCCTAATACGCGGTCGTAGTAAAAGTACAAAAAAGGAGGGAAAAACAAGGAAAAAAGTACGCCTTCGTAGTAGCTATCCTCCTCACAACTGGTAGCCTACTACTTATGTCGGTTGATCCGCTGCTTTCAAAACATAACCTCACAGGTTATGTATTTTTCAAGTTAGTAATCAAAAAAAGACAACTAAAATAAGCAACTCGCCATCGTGGCATTTCGTTTTGCCGCGCTGTATTTGGTCTTCATGCACTTCTTCCGCTGCTGCTTTTTCTTATTCTTCAAGTTTAATGGCAGCTTGTAAACTAACTTACGGGCGCAACATATGGGCCACCTACTGGACTGGAGTGTGTAGCAGTAGATCGGTCTTCATGCACTGCAGCGCGACGATTCCATAATGGTACTAGGCGCGGCACTTGACGTGCGTCATATGACACGCCGCAGCGCTGCGCACCCATTGTTTTCCACTTCACTCTCCATGCACATACTCAATTCCTGCTCTGGCCACGGTGACTGATTAAAGAAAAAGAGGACCAATGTTTATAAGAACTGTTGGTAATACTGGAATTATTGTTGTTGAGCATTTTTCACATTCATATCAATTTTCCTTTGTTACCATGTTATTTGTGTGTGTGTGTGAGAGAGAAAGAGAAAGAAAGAGAGATAGGGAGAGGGAGAATGATTTAGTGAGAGTGTAATCGTGTATTCGCCTCTGAACATGTGCAAGAGTAACACCATAACCGTGTGTGTGTGTGTGTGTGTGTGTGTTTGTGTGCGTGTGTGTGTGTGTGTGTGTGTGTGTGTGTGTGTGTGTGTGTGAGAGAGAGAGAGAGAGAGAGAGAGAGAGAGAGAGAGAGAGAGAGAGAGAGAGAGAGAGAGAGAGAGAGAGAGAGAGAGAGAGAGAGAGAGAGAGAGAGAGAGAGAGAGAGAGAGAGAGAGAGAGAGAGAGAATGTATGTTTGAGTATCAGGTTACTTATATTGTGCTTTACATGTACCATGTTCTTCAATTGAAAAAAACAACAAAAAAACAAGTGTGGAGCCTTCACACCCGCCCTTCCTCAGTCTGGTTATGCGTGTACATGCATCTTGGTTCACTACATATGCTTAGTTTACTTTTGTATGTTCCATTATTGTTGTCATTGTTTTTACTATCACCTACAACTGTATCTCCCCCTCTCTCTATTCTGCTTTGCCAAATACAAATGAAGATTTTCTCATGCTAATAAAGCATAATGAAATTGAAATTGAAAAATTGACATTTGAGAACCAGAGAGAATCAGATAGAGGCGGAGAGCGACACAGAGAGACAGGAAGAGGCATAGGGAGAGAGAGAGACGGCTTAAAACTTGTAAAACAGCGAATTCTGAATTTGTCAAATTTGCCATAACGTGACGCAAAAATCAATTTGATGAGAGATTTATCTGAATGAGCTATTAAGACTCACTCGTTAGGGGCGTCCGGGTGGCGTGGCGGTCTATTGCGTTGCCTACCAACACGGGGATCGCCGGTTCGAATCCCCGTGTTACCTCCGGCTTGATAGGGCGTCCCTACAGACACAAGTGGCCATGTCTGCGGGTGGGAAGCCGGATGTGGGTATGTGTCCTGGTTGCTGCACTAGCGCCTCTCACGCCCCACGTCCCCCTGGTGAAACTCCTCACTGTCAGGTGAAAAGAAGCGGCTGGCGACTTCACGTGTATCGGAGGAGGCATGTGGTAGTCTGCAGCCCTCCCCGGATCGGCAGAGGGGGTGGAACAGCGACCGGGACAGCTCGGAAGAATGGGGTAATTGGACGGATACAATTGAGGACAAAAAGAGAGAGGGGAGGGGGAGGATTAACTTGTTCGACTGTTATCCTATTCAAGACAAAAACATTACGTCCATCACAGAATTGAAAAAAAAGCATCAGTGTTGGGTGTGATCTGCCACGGTTTATTAACTCGAACAGGTCGTCAGAATTATCCGACCCAAATCAGAACTCCCAGTTTGGCTCTTGCGCCATCGCAGCATGGTTTACCCTGATGAAGCTCACGTGGCTACACAGTAAGATGCCCTTTCTGAAAAGATATGAAGTCAACATCAGTTTACAACTGATTTTACTGGTTTTATTTTTCTATTAAAAAGCTGCACATGAGTGGAAAAAGGAAAAAAGGTTAAAGTGAAGAAGACCTCGACCGTGCTTTAATGCGTCGGACAAAGCAGAAGCCAGAGGTGACGTTGCAGCTTTTCTTGTGTTCCCTACATCGATGATTCATTCGTGAATGATTTTTGTTGCGATTGAAGATAACTTTGACATTTTAACATTTTAACAGTTAGGACGTGTCTGAGAGCAAGCAGTTTGACTGCTCCTGTTTTAAGAAGAAGGGCATGCCGAAGGTCACTAAAATAAAGATTTTTCAAAAAAAGTGGTGCATGTCACGTGCTTTTGATGTACAAAACAGTCAAGGACGGTTTCATCAAACATTGAAGAAGGCATTTAATTTTTTCCAATTAATCAATGTTTTGGGGTTGTTCTTTTTTTCTCCTGTGATTTGCTGTATTGAATGTTTAGCAACCGTTGTTATGGACTGGCAGCATCAGTTTGCTTTGCATGTCCTCATCACTGGCCACAATTCTTTCTATGCTGTCTGTCCCTGCCTTAGGATATTTATCCTCATAATACTTTCCTTTGTTTTCTAAAACATGTGGCAAATTACAGCATGTATAATGAATGCCATACACTGCATGAAAATACAATTGTTAGAATGAAGTCCTTGTTTTTACAACATTGTTGCACGTGAATCAGAGAGCATACTGGTGCTCCGATGTTTCTGATTTTCAGTCTTACTAATTGCTGGGTTATTTAGGAAGATTATTTTGAATAGTCGAATCCCTGAGTGAAAGCGATCATGACGTACATTTTAAAGTACATTTTAAATCAGGAGGCCAGGCAACTGCAATTTCTGGTCTTATTATTTTGACAGTGTCCCCCAAATGTTGGTTTTTCATGCACCAATTCATGGTCCAATCAGCACATGCAGCATCTTAGTAGTATCTGAGCGAAATTACTTGATTAATAGACTACAGTAAGTCTCTAAGCATGGTTGTTATGCTGAGGGATTGTTCAGCTAAATCGTAATTTGAATCTCTTCACTACTATTCACATCACTATCAGCCTGTTGCACATTTATGCTATCTGCATTTGACATATGTACTTTTCCATATGATATGTATTTGTGGTACTGTGCAGCTAACTTGTAATTTGAATCTCCAACTACTTGCATCACAATTGGTGTTCTACTATGGGCAGAAATTTGTACCACTGGAAACCGAATGGGCAGAAATGTGTCACTAGAAATTGAATTTGAAGAAAATTAATTTGAATCATATAATCTGAATTTGAAAGAAACTGAAATTGAAACATAGTTTGAAGTTGTATTGTTTAACTTGAATAATTGCATTGAAAAACGAATCTGAATAGCATAATTTGAAATTGAATTCATTAGTATGGATGGATTTCCAAACAGTATTCAGGTCTCACAGTTCAAATTCAGTTCTTTAAATTCAATTTCAGTTTACTAAGACACACATCCGGTCATTGAGGAAGCAATCGAGTGCAGATTCACAGAACTCCTTTTCACGCCTACTGTAACAACTATGTTCTCTCAACGATACCAATCAGGCGCTCCGGAATCATTTCCGAAGTGGGGGGGGGGCAAACAGTGATGCGTGTGAAGGGGTGTACTGTATAGTGCTATAAGAGTGCACCGGAGCGCAGCTCCGTATGCGGTTTTAATACAATAAAGCACGTTATTGAAGACACGTGTCAAGTTGCTTTGGATAAAAGCGACAAAGTTTCGATTTTTTAAAATTTTTTACAATTTTCATATGCTATTTCATCATTAAATTCACATCTGAGAATATTTGAGGCGAGAAATAAACTGTATAGGTTTCGAATATTTACAGTTTTACAAGAATTGATGGCAAATCAAAAATTTGCTCTTAACATTCTTGGAGTTGAGAAACTCCACAAACTGGCAACTGGCCTACCAGTCACGCTCACTGACCCCACTGTGAGCTGGCTGAAGCCCTCTCCAGAGACCGGTCTTGTAGACAAGAGGCTTTTATTTCCCTGTTGATGGATGGCCTGTTTAAATATTGTAACATAAATGTCCATTATAAAATCAATGGAAGCTGTGATTGTCTGCCTTGTTCTCCTGTGGGGTGACTGGTCTGAAATTTGCAAAGTTTCCATGACTAATCTCCCAATATTTCTTAGGGCGAACTCTTTGGTGTTTTTGTCAATGTGTTTTTAACCATAGGATTTCAGATAGTTATACTAAAATGAGGCTTATAAATGTGGAAAAACGAATGTGAATTGGGTTCCTGTTTAAAGCCATTGACTGGCTTGTAAACCCTGTCCATCCTGCTTTATCTGCCTCCTCCCCAGTAGACTGTGAAAATTTTCTGTCTTCCTTTATTGACAAAATCAATAACATTCATTCTAATTTTAACATTCTTAATATTTCCTCTGATTCAACAGATTACTGCCATACTCTCGTTCGATTTCTACCCAATTTCTCTTTGTCAATCTCAATAACAATGTATTCTATATGTGCCTGTCTTCTTGATTTAGATGTTATCCCCCCCCCCCCAAAAAAAAAACAAAATTAAAACATTCCTCATAGAGGTCCTGCCTACCATGGTCTCTAGCCTGCTCTCCATTATTAATCTTTCTCTCACCTCTGGCTGCATTCCTGATGGTTTTAAGATAGTGAGCGTCCAACTTAAAAAAAAAAACCTGCCCTTGATCCAACCCTACCAAATAACTACAGACATATTTCAAAACTACCATTCATCTCTGAAATTCTTGAACAAATTTGTTGCACAGCAGCTCCTTGAGGTCATTGAAGGACACAATATTTTTAGTAAATTCCAATCTGGCATTCGCCACCAACATAGTATGGAAATAGCGCTACTAAGAGTGACAAATCACATCCTCATGTGAGCTGAAAATAGCGAACATTCTATCCTGGTCCTGCTTGACTTAACTGCTGCTTTTGATACGACTGATCACTTCATCTTGGTTGAACGTTTAAATAAGTGGGTTGGTATCTCAGGCTCTGTTCTCAGTTGGCTCTTGTCCTATCTGTCTAACAGGAAGTTTCAGGATGTCGTAGACAACTTTGTCCTCAACTGCCCCTATACTCTGTGGAGTTCTGTATGGTTCAATACCTGTTCCCATCCTTTTCTCGAGCTACATGTTACCTCTCTGCAATATGGTTAGCCAGTTCAATTGCATCTCTCACTACAGCTATGCTGATGACATGCAGCTGTATTTATCAGTTAAGCCAAATGATATGGGTAATATCGGTACCCACCATGACTACCTGGCTGCTATTGAGGAATGGATGTCAATCAGTTACCTTCAGCTCAATTCAGACAAAACTGAGGTTCTCCTCATTGGTTCTAATAAGTTTGTCTTAGAAGTGAAAACGTATTGGCCCTCTGGCCACCAGTGTTAAACAGTCCTCAATAAATCTGGGTGTACTCTTTGACCAAAATCTGAATTTCAACCTACACAAAAACAAGCTTGTGCAAACCTGCTTTTTCCAACTCCAGAACATCATGAAAATCAAATCAATGTTATCAACCAGAGATCTTGAATTACCAGTCTGTACCCTAACTTTTCATGCCTTGACTACTGCAGTGTTCTTTGCCAGCCAATACCAATCTTAAATTCCACATCACACCAATCCTCGCATCCCTTCACTGGCTCCCCGTAAAGTATAGAATAGACTTCAAGATCCTGCTTATTACATGTAAAGCCCTATTTGGTCTTGCCCCTTGATACATTTCCAAACTTTTGTATCCTTACTCCACTTCTAGGTCACTCAGATCATCCAACCAAGGTCTTTTATTTATGCCCTGCTCCCTCTGGAAATCCTAAGGTGACTATGCTTTTGCCAGAAGAGCCCCATCGCTCTGGAACAGCCCCCCCACCCCCGTAAGATCAGCTGAGTCTGTAAACAGCTTTAAAAAGCTTCTCAAAACCCATCTCTACTGACATGCCTTACCTGTAATGGGGCTGTAATTTTTACTTTTCTATGTATAACTGTATATGTATGTTGTTTATTTTTTTCTTTCTCGTACAGCACTTCGTAACTTTGTTTTAAAAGGTGCTATATAAATTACTAAAGCTGATCTGCAGTGATGTAACTTGAATCCCATAAGCTAGCCTTTTTTCCCCCCAAACATAGTCATTTTGGCTTGTCACAAACATTTTATTTTAATCTAAAGTACCCCTCCACTCAAAAATGTTTTTCTCATGTTTGTATCCCCTAAAATGTCTGGCCTTGACTATACTGACTTTTATCTGTGTAATTTGTCACAAGAGCAGTGTTTTCACATTCCTTTACTGGAGGAGGAGCTGTCTGTGCACTTCCCTAAAATCTGACATTCAAACATATCCCGGGTAAGCTAGATTTGGTATGTCACGAATCCGAAAGCCAATTGCTGTCTAATATGCAAATGCAGAGCAGGCAAAGAAACTCGGAAGCTGCTGCGCAGAGTGGACTTGTCAGTACAGAGAGGTGAGTTTTCATTAGTATAGTGAAAGTTTTGACAGCAAACATGGTAGAGTGTGCAGTTTTTGGATGTAAATCAGACCCTTGGAGCTTCCTTCCACTATCTACCAAAAAATCCCACTATACGACTGAAATGATTGGAATTTATTTATAGACATCAGGTTCACATGCCTACAAACCTGGAGGAACTGCATATCTGCAGTGCTCATTTCAGTGAGGAGTGTTTCCATAACTTAATGCAAAAGTCACTGGGTTTTCACAATAAATTAGTTTTCAAGTGTGATGCTGTACCAACTATTTATCCTAGGACTGCGGCAGCGAGCAGGAATCAGTAGTGTCCAACATAAACATTTTTTACCTCCACTGGCCCACTTGGCCATTAGATCAGAGTTTTACTGGCCCCTTGTATATTTTCACTGGCCCGGCAGCCAAAAAATGAAAATAATAATTTTTTCCATAATTTTGGTGATTTATTCATTGTATGAAATATGATACATCTGAATGTTTCCTGATAATGTCTCAAGGAAAATTAAATTGATTCTTGTATACAACTGATTCATTTTTATAAAATTTTAACAATTTAATATTTTAACATTATTTTTATAACATTTGTTCGTGTGCCTTCGACTTGCCACACCGGTGATATATTGGGATTCCGTGTCCCCTCCATTCTACTTTAGAAGAGCGACCGTCTTTTTTATAAATGGCGAAGAACTGCTCATGGTGTAGTATAGTAGGCTGTGTTGATAAGCTTCTCCATCCTCTGGTGACTCTTAAGGTGACTCTTAAGTATTCACCCAATTTGCCCAGATGTTAAGCTGGTCTGATGATGGGTCGTCCACCATCCTCTTGGCTTGCATACACTACAAGTGGTTTCTACTTGTGTCGAGAGTATCTTTTCAATAATTGTCAGTGCCTTTAAAAAAAGAACCCCCTCAGTTGGCTTTTGCAGGGAATTGGCCTTTGCAAACTGTACAAAACATACCACAGTTGCTGCTTTCCACCCAGGAGTATTTTTACTTCCACAAAAGTAGAAAGCCTTTCTTTCTTTTTTGTAGCCTTGCATGTTTCTTTCACGGACATTTTTTCAAGTATCTGTATGGGTATGATGGATGAATGGCACTAGGTCAAGATTTAAAGCGACCCATGACTCATTGCCAGCCACTGGCCTGGACAGGCCAGTAACTGGCCAATCAACTTGCCCCGCATAAACATTTTCTGGCCCTGGGCCATCGAGCCATTGGTTATGTCAGACCCTGCAGTATGTGAGTAAACCTCTTTTCTCATCTGGACTTCGATCCTGGCAGGGCTGGTGTGGGTTCCCTCTGTTCCAGCCTTGCCACTAAAGGCCTCTATCATCATGCGCCTCAAGGGCTGACAGAGCGGCGTTGGTGGTAGGGGGGTTCCCCCTTGTGATGCTTTCCAAGCTTGGTCCCAAACAAAACTCTCGGGAACCATAAACTGAAATGTGGTGCAGGTCGCCTCGTCCTGACATCTGGGCAATTTTGAATTTTAGACTACTGCCAATGAGCCAGTTCCCAACTTGGCTGGCTATCAAGATAAACATATTTTACAGATAATATACAAATCTCAGCCGGACGGAATATATCTTCCTGCAAACTTTGATTAGACCTCTGGTTTATAATTATGTAATAACAATGTGACAATATGAACACACTGTAACATCGTAGCAGATATTATTGTATGTTTCACAACCACTGCTGTGTCAGCCGCTGGCTGTTAAAGCCAACAAACAAAATAAACAAATAAAAGATGCTAACTACACTTGACAATCTGATATGTCTGCTAGTCGCCAATTTTGATGCACAACAGAGTCTGGGTCTGAATGAGGCTCAAACATGTATGGCTGGATCTTTCTGATGTTTGCTTCAACGCCAGCCACCTAGCTGCGCAATGCTCTTTCACCGGCCAAACTAGTGCAAGCAGCAGTGGTGGGCGGGGCGTGAGGCCTGTCATATTTACATATTCATAGAGCTTGAATTTCCCAATGAGGGTGAAAGAGTAAACGCTCTTCCAGCCCCGTTTCCGTGTTTTTTGTTTTTTTTTACTTGGGAAAACCATGTTGATATATTAGTCATCTCAGAGTATGTTTAAATTTTAAAACTTGTCTGGAGGGGTACTTAAAGATAACTGGACGGTTTCATTATGCATAATATTAATAGCCTAATGGTCACCCGTCTGCTAGATGTCATGCGCACAGTACCAACATTGCCGAGACAACCGTGGACTAAAGTAATTAATGTTAATCAAACACTCAGTTGCTAACTTATGCCACATGAGCATTAAAAATTAAAACGTATTGGCAAATACGTTTTAATTTGTATCTTCACATGCTAATAGGCAAATTTAATTGTCAACATTACTATAGCTAAACCCAGCCACTGAGGATGCACAAGCCAGTGCATCCTTAGTGCCGGTCCCAAGCCCGGACAAATGGGGAGGGTTGCATCAGGAAGGGCATCCGGCGTAAAATCTTTGCCAAATCAAATAGGCGGATCATAAATAAGACTTACATACCGGATCAGTCGAGGCCCGGGTTACCAACGACCGCCACCAGTACTGTTAACCAGCAGGGTGTCGGTGGAAACTATGCTACTGTTGGGCGAAGGAGAAGGAGAGGGGGAAAGCATGTCCAGAGGCAGCTAGAGAGGAGGAAGAGTAGGCATGTGGAGGTGAGAGTTGGAACTTTGAATGTTGGCACTATGACTGGTAAAGGGAGAGAGCTGGCTGACATGTTGGAAAGAAGAAAGGTAGGCATACTGTGTGTGCAAGAGACCAGGTGGAAGGGGAGTAAGGCCAGGAGTATCGGAGGTGGGTTCAAACTCTTCTACCATGGTGTGAATGGGAGGAGTAATGGGGTAGGGGTAATTCTTAAGGAAGAGTATGTCAAGAGCGTGCTGGAGGTGAAGAGAGTGTCAGACAGAGTGATGAGTATGAAGCTGGAAATTGAAGGTTTATTGCTGAATGTTATCAGCGCATATGCCCCGCAAGTTGGGTGTGAGATGGATGAAAAAGAAGAATTCTGGAGTGAGTTGGACGACATGGTGGAGAGGGTACCCAAGGAGGAGAGAGTGGTGATTGGAGCGGACTTCAATGGACATGTTGGTGAAGGGAACAGAGGTGATGAGGAGGTGATGGGAAGGTATGGAGTCAAGAAGAGAAATGTGGAAGGACAGATGGTGGTCGATTTTGCGAAAAGGATGGAAATGGCTGTGGTGAATACATATTTCAAGAAGAGGGAGGAACACAGGGTGACATACAAGAGTGGAGGAAAGTGCTCACAGGTGGACTATATCTTATGTAGAAGGCGCCATCTAAAAGGGATTGGAGACTGCAAGATGGTGACAGGGGAGAACGTAGGTAGGCAGCATCAGATGGTGGTCTGTAGGATGACTTTGGAGACCAAGAAGAGGAAGCGAGTGAAGACACAGCCGAAGATCAAATGGTGGAAGTTGAAGAAGGAAGACTGTTGTGTGGAGTTCAGGCAGGAGTTAAGACAGGCACTGGGTGGTAGTGAAGAGTTGCTGGATGGCTGGACAACCACTGCAGAAATAGTGAGGGCGACAGCTAGGAAGGTACTTGGTGTGTCATCAGGACAGAGGAAGGAAGACAAGGAGACTTGGTGGTGGAATGAGGAAGTACAGCAAATTATACAGAGGAAAAGGTTGGCAAAGAAGAAGTGGGATAGTAAGAGAGATGAAGAAAGTAGACTGGAGTACAAGGAGACGCAGCGTAAAGCAAAGAGAGAGGTGGCAAAGGCAAAGGAAAAGGCGTATGGTGAGTTGTATGACAGGTTAGACACTAAGGAAGGAGAAAAGGACTTGTACCGATTGGCTAGACAGAGGGACCAAGCTGCAAAGAATGTGCAGCAAGTTAGGGCGATCAAGGATAGAGATGGAAATGTGCTGACAAGCGAGGAGAGTGTGCTAAGAAGGTGGAAGGAGTACTTTGAGGGGCTGATGAATGAAGAAAATGAGAGAGAGAGAAGGTTGGATGATGTTGGGATAGTGAATCAGGAAGTTCAGTGGATTAACAAGGAGGAAGTGAGGGCAGCTATGAAGAGGATGAAGAGGGGAAAGGCAGTTGGTCCTGATGACATACCTGTGGAGGCTTGGAGATGTTTAGGAGAGATGGCAGTGGAGTTTTTAACTAGATTGTTTAACAAAATCCTGGAGAGGATGCCTGAGGAGTGGAGAAGAAGCATACTGGTACCGATTTTCAAGAACAAGGGCGATGTGCAGAACTGTAACAACTACAGAGGTATAAAGTTGATCAGCCACAGCACGAAGATTTGGGAAAGAGTAATAGAAGCTAGGTTAAGAGGAGAGGTGATGATCAGCGAGCAGCAGTATGGTTTCATGCCACGAAAGAGCACCACAGATGCGATGTTTGCTTTGAGAATGTTGATTGAGAAATATAGAGAAGGCCAGAAAGAGTTGCATTGTGTCTTTGTAGATTTAGAGAAAGCTTATGACAGAGTGCCGAGAGAGGAGGTGTGGTATTGTATGAGGAAGTCAGGAGTTGCAGAGAAGTATGTAGGAGTGGTGCAGGATACGTATGAGGGAAGTGTGACAATGGTGAGGTGTGCGGTTGGAATGACAGATGGGTTCAAGGTGGAGGTGGGATTACATCAAGGATCGGCTCTGAGCCCTTTCTTGTTTGCAATGGTGATGGACAGGTTGACGGACACGATCAGGCAGGAGTCTCCATGGACGATGATGTTCGCGGATGACATTTTGATCTGTAGCGAGAGTAGGGTGCAGGTTGAGGAGAGCCTGGAGAGGTAGAGGTATGCACTGGACAGAAGAGGAATGAAAGTCAGTAGGAGCAAGACAGAATACCTATGCGTGAATGAGAGAGAGGACAGTGGAATGGTCAGGATGCAAGGAGTGGAGGTGACAAAGGCATTTGAGTTTAAATACTTGGGGTCAACTGTCCAAAGTAACGGGGAGTGCAGTAGAGAGGTGAAAAAGAGAGTGCAGGCAGGTTGGAGTGGGTGGAGAAGAGTGTCAGGAGTGATTTGCGACAGAAGGGTACCAGCAAGAGTTAAAGGGAAAGTTTACAAGATGATTGTGAGACCAGCTATGTTATATGGTTTGGAGACAGTGGCACTGACGAAAAGACAGGAGGCGGAGCTGGAGGTGGCAGAGTTGAAGATGCTAAGATTTTCACTGGGAGTAACGAAGAAGGACAGGATTAGGAATGATTATATTAGAGGGACCGCTCAGGTTGGACGGTTTGGAGACAAAGCAAGAGAGGCAAGATTGAGATGGCTTGGACATGTGTGGAGGAGAGATGCTGAGTATATTGGGAGAAGGATGCTGAATATGGAGCTGCCAGGGAAGAGGAGAAGAGGAAGGCCAAAGAGGAGGTTTATGGATGTGGTGAGGGAAGACATGCAGGTGGCTGGTGTGACAGAGGAAGACGCAGAAGACAGGAAGAAATGGAAACGGATGATCTGCTGTGGCGACCCCTAACGGGAGCAGCCGAAAGTAGTAGTAGTAGACTATAGCCAACACTTTTTTTTATGCTCGCTGATAAAACGAAACGATTCTACAACAATGGCTGACATCCAAAGATGGTAAAACTATACGGTAAGCTGATGTTACCATGTCTGACAGCCGAGTCCCAGCCTAATCCTTCAGCGAAAGAAACATTCCTCAACGTGCATCAATCCCTACAAGTCTATGGATTAATGGGAGTGAAGGAAGTGGTCAGCAACATAGCTGCTGATTGGCTGAAAAGGAGTTCTGAGAATCTGCGCTCGATTACGCTTCCTCAACAACCACCTGTGTCCCTCAGTAATTTGAAATTGAATTTCAAGAACTCCATTTGAATTGGGAGAACTGAAAACAGTTTGAATTCAGCTCCAAACGAATAAATTCAATTTCAAATTATGCTATTCAGATTCAGTTTTTCAATGCAATAATTCAAGTTAAGCAACGCAAATTCAGATTATGCACTTTAAATTCAAATGATGTGGTTAAATTCAGATTTTCAAAATTCAGATTCAGTTTCTAGTGACGTGTTTCTGCCTGTATTCTACCTATTGAGCACCCACACTAAATGCAATTGACGTGACAAGCATTCTTGGTTGTGACATTATTTTATGCTTTAAGATGCCTGTAAGTTGACATATGAAATTGCTGACTGTCTTGTAAGTCACTCTGGATAAAAGCATCTACTAATGAATTTAACTCTAAACAAAGTAAAATAAAACATAAAAACTTAGATTTATAGAAGACATGTAGTGGGCATTTACATACATGTCAAGAATACCTCATGTAGAAACTGTTTTTGCATGCACTAACCTACATTGTGTTTTACCTAGTTTTACTGTCAATTAACTGTAAGGCAATGACTTATATAGTAGCTTCATTAAATTCCTATAGACTGTAGATTGTATAGACTGAATAATTATATATCCCAAGATCCCTCAGGCCCAGTATCATGATGACTATTCTCCTCTGTTTCGGAGGACTGATGACCAGCTCATATCCACATAAAAAGGTCATACGTGACCGTTAATGAGCATCAGTGGTCGTAGTCTGTCTCTGGAGCTTGTTAATTAAGCCAGCGTCTCTGTCCTTACATCTCTTGGTTGTACATGCTGACATAGGAAGTGATGGCTGACAAAGGGTACTTTTTTTTTCCGCCGGTGTGTGCTGGTGCTTGCTGTGCCGGTGCTGCTAAATGAGGCCTGTGATGGACGCTGTGCCAGACAGAGGCATCCAAGCCCATCGCCCCCCCCCTCCCCTTGCTCCATGGTGTGTGCCGAGATGGCCAATCAACTGCTCACACAAAGGAGGAATTAGCATATTCCCTGGCACAAAATCGCTCTCTTAATTGCAGCTGCACTGAGCCCTTGCTCTGCACTCCTCATCTGCCCGTCTCTCTGTTTGGCTCGCTCGCTCT
This sequence comes from Lampris incognitus, assembly GCF_029633865.1. NCBI lineage: Eukaryota > Metazoa > Chordata > Actinopteri > Lampriformes > Lampridae > Lampris > Lampris incognitus. The sequence continues at coordinate 25,732,279 of NC_079226.1, forward strand.
CCGTTGTGCTCTCCTCATCACCAGTCTTTTTCATTTTCGTTCCACATTTCTCTCCATTCCTGCTCCCGCCATTCAGTCTTCATCAGGTGGCTATTTTGTGAGGTGAAGGGGGTCCTGTGAGCACGTTTGGCATGCTGCACTATGGGAACAAGGCTGTCAAGCTCAAATGATGCTCTTATAATCAATACATTGGAGCTCTGCTGTTGAAATGAATGGTAATGCAAACCCGATGCTGTATTTACATTTCTGTGGTCACCATTTGGCCTGTGAAGAGGAGAGAAGAGAAGAGACTTTATTTGTCTTACAGCTGACACACTGAACATGCACACACATTTCCAGGCAGTGGTGGCTGACAAAATGTTTCCTCTGCATTTTCCCATCCTCACTGTCCCTTCTCCAGGGGCAGCCAGCAGCAGTGGGTAGCCCTTTATCTTCAGCTTCCAGGGACCAATTCCAGGTGGATTTCCATATCGTGGTCAGGGACAGGTGAGGAGCGCCTTCTGCAGCGTTTTTTTTTTAAATTTTTTGAAGGAAACCCATGTGAGCATTGGGAAAACATGCAGATCACACACAGATAGCCACTGCACACCGAAAGGCCTGGGGAGAACATGCAAACTTCCCCAGTGCCAGCCCCGCCCCAGGCAGGAATCAAACCTAGGACCTTATCGCTGTGAAGCAGCAGTGCAAGCACTGTGCCACCGAGCAACTGGTGTGCACATCCAGCATCTGAACGTCCTCGCATCTCCTGCCGCAACACCCTCGCTGTTCCCAGCCCCCTGCATCAATCATGCCTTTCGAGGATCCTTCAAACTTCCGCCCGGACCTGCACCATCCCTCCTTATCTTGTGCTTGTGTGGGTTTTTCTCTCAATGCCTCCTTTTAACCCCGGCTGTTTTGTTTGCTTCTTTTATCCTGCCTCTGTTTCCTCTTTTCCTTCATTGCTCTCTTGCTTTTTCCTCAATCTACATCATTCAGCTCTGTTTGGTTTCTTGTCTTGTTCACACACCTATATTCTCCTTTCCCACCTTGCCTCCAAACCGTATCTGACAGTGCGAGGTAAGTTGTGTCAACAGAGAAAAGACCCCTTTTTCCTTAGCAGTTGATGCAGGTCTTCTGTGTTAACATGGTGTACAACCTTTCTGTCTGTGTCCGCCGATATAAATCTCTCTTTCTCCCACTCTCTGTATATAGTAATAAACATGATACTGACTTGCTTGAATTCAGCTGTACTACAAACCTTCAATCAGTTTCTCAGGCAGCAGTACATTGAAATACAAGGTAGATGTATGACTGGAAACTTAGTGCACCCTTCAACCACGCTGTCGCACAGACTCCGCCAACTCTCATTATCATTTTGAAAATTTGTCCTGTCAAACCTCACTCCTGCTCTGTCAGAGATGTCAGGTATCTCCGTCGTCTCCTACACTATCGTTCATGTACATCTGTCTCCTAATTCTGTTGTCATTGTTGGGCTTACACACCTATCCCCTCGAGCACTGTCACATCTTTACAGTGTCTCTCTTACCATATTCTGTCAACCACGTCTCTACTTCTGTTGTTGTTTCTAGTTTGTCTCCCAGCATTACTGTCATGGTAACAGTGTTTACTGTGCCAGTCAAACAGGAAGCAGCGACAGCATCAATCATTCCTGTGTTGTGGTGAAGGTCTCGTGTAAAAAAAAAGGGGAAAAAAAGAGGGAAAAATAGAGACGGCAGTCACATCTCAAACAGTAAAGAGTCCCTGGTGGTTTATGTGCATAGTTGTGAGTCTGAGATAAGTTGGGGTCTTGACTGCTGTTACAAACCACCGCCGCTGAGGCCAGGCTAAGATTGAAGCATGACATGCCTCCAGGGATGGCAGGGAGAGAATGGAACATCTGCTGCATCGGCATCGCAGCCACAAGGAGGGATTTTATTTTATTTTATTTTTTGATTACACAACACCATGACTATTTTGGGCGTTGCATTTTGCACAGTTTTCGAGTTTGTTGAGATATTTAGTTCCTTGTTTTGCCACCTTATATGTACATGTCTGTGAGCACATGTTTTTAACCTCCACCACAATTCTTCACTATGGCTACAAAAATTGTACACAATTTCCTGGTGAATCTCCAAAAAAAAAAAAAAACAGTCAAGGTACAAAATCCCATTATAAAATACAAAGCCAGAAATCAATATCAAAATATCTGACTTGTTTACTCTAACCTTGACGATATCACAGCTTGATTACAAGTACTCTGATCATGATAGTGGGGTCATGCTGATAGTACCTGACATACTGTGACACCCAAAATCATACAAGTATACTGCTGTTTATTTTGCGCTCTTTGTGGTCCGTTTTCATGATAATATACAGAAAGTTATTTTTCTTTATAAGTTGATAGTGATTTATGAACATAATGATATTTAATCATCTTCCTCCATTGTCCTCCATTGTGTGCTATAAGCCCCCTGGCTATCTGAGAATACGCAGCTAAGTAAATAAGTAAAATTGCATACAATTATATAACAAAGTAACAATGTAGCTGATGTTATTTTTTTGAGTAATCTTCATGTTTAACACATACCTTTGGGCTAATTGATCTGTTGTTTCTGGTGGGTCTGTTTCCCAGTTTTAATAAGGCGGCTTTGGCTTTATGGATTCTGGCAGTGGGTGGTTCCATAAGTATAATCTTTTTAAAGGTTCTCAGCCAGTGTTGCATTGTTAAGTGATGTGGTCAGGGATGTCTGGTATAAATGGGCTAACAGGGCTAAGACCTCCCTATCTTTTTTTTCTCCCCCTTTTTCTCCCCAATTGTATCCAGCTAATTACCCCACTCCTCTGAGCCATCCGAGTTGCTGTTCCAACCCCCCTGCTGATCCGGGGAGGGCTGCAGACTACCACATGTCTCCTCTGATACATGTGGAGTCGCCAGCCGCTTCTTTTCACTTGACAGCGTGGAGTTTTGCCAGGGGGACGTTGTGTGTGGGAGGATCACGTTATACCCCCCAAGTTCCCCGCCCCCCCCCCAAACAGGTACCCTGACCAATCAGAGGAGGCGCTAGTGCAGTGACCAGGACACATACCCACATCTGGCTTCCCACCTGCAGACATGGCCAATTGTGTCTGTAGGGAGGCCCGACCAAGCCGGAGGTAACACGAGGATTCGAACCGGCGATCCCTCTGTTGGTAGGCAATGGAATAGACCGTTATGCTACCCGTGCTTCAGTCCTCCCTATCTTTTACAATAAAGATGAGAAAATTAATGTTAAAAAACCTTAAAACAGATTGTCTTAGATTTTGGTGGAACGTAGAGCAGCAACAGCACTAAATATCCATCCATCCATCCATTATCTGAACCGCTTATCCTGCTCTCAGGGCCGCGGGGATGCTGGAGCCTATTCCAGCAGTCATTGGGCAGCAGGCGGGGAGATACCCTGGACAGGCTGCCAGGCCATCACAGGATTCTCACACACACACACACACACACACACACACACACACACACACACACACACACACACACACACACACACACACACACACACACACACACACACACACACAGGTTGCAGACCGGGCATGTAAAAGTGGTGCTGGAGGGGGTAGTGGTAGCTTTGCGAGCATGGCTCTTTGCACGCTTTGCTACACGGTGTTGTGTGCGCTGGTTTTCCATGTACTTCACTCCCTCTGAGATGTGAGAGCGCCAGGTTGTGCGGCAGAAAGCAAGTTCCTCCAAAGAAGAGGGGTTGATCTGACATCTTTTTAGTGTGGTCTTCATTTGGTCTTTGAACCGCTTCTTCTGCCCACCAGCAGTGCGTTGACCAAGGCGTAGTTGGCTGTAAAGGACTTTTCGTGGGAGTCGTTCGCTGGGCATGCGAATAACATGCCCAAGCCACCTGAGTTGATGGTGTTTTAGGAGTAAGATCAACCCGCCTCACGATAGCATAATCAAGCAGGTGCCAGTGTTTGGATCTGGGATGCATCCAGGATGTCTTGAATTTATTCTTTTGATGGAAAATGGTGTTTGTGATGGTGAGGTCATGTTCCGAGCACAGACTAAGAAGTCTTATGCCATTGGGGTTGACTTTTCCAATGCCGTGGGCGCCAATCACTCCATTCCAATTTTGCATATTCTTCCCAACTCGGGCATTAAAATCACCAAGCAAAATGACTTTGTCGCTCCTTGGGATGTTGATGAGTACATCATCGAGTGCCTGGTAGAAGCGATCTTTCTCTTCATCTTGAGATGGTAAAGTTGGAGCATAGGCACTTATCAAGGTGATGTATCGACATTTTGCAAGGGGTATACGGAGAGTCATAAGCCGCTCATTAATGCCCACTGGTGTTTCTTCGAGTTTGGGTAAGAGACTGTTCTTAATTGCAAAACCAACTCCATGGATGTGTTGACCTCCTAGGGGGTATCCTTTCCAAAAGAAGGTATAGCCCTCTCCTACTTCATTGAGCGAGCCCTCTTCAAGGAGCCTGGTCTCACTGAGTGCCGCCACATCCACACAATAGCGCCTCAGCTCGCTAGCAATAAGTGCTGTTCTGCGTTGAGGTCTGTCCGTACCATGGCTGACGTCCAGGAGTGTTCTTATGTTCCATGCTGCAAATCTTAGTGGTATAATGTTTGTTTTTCGACCGCATAGTGGAATGGGCCCGGCAGGTGCGGTTTCCTGCCCAGGCGCAGTGTTGAGTGGGCAATTTTTGGGCCACCTTTTCTAGGCCGTTCCCTGAAAGGGGTGAGCAGTGCGGTCCCTAAATAGGGCTGCTCAGATGCACAGGGGTCTGCCGGAAACAGCTGCCACTCAATCCCAGCTGCTAACGACCGTTGCCCTGTGCCGCTGGCGTGCAGAGTTCCAACTAAGAGCTCCCAGCTCATTCAGACCTGCTCCCGTCATTGGATACTCCATCGCCGCCAGACTTTGTGAGGTCGGGGACTCAGATAGCAGAAGATACCTGCGCAGAGATGGTTTTTAAAGTGGCATGGGGGGTGCGCTTCTCCCAACGCCACATGACTTGATTGTAGAGGAGATGGTTCCGATGGCAAGGGGGATCCCTAGACGACCGGCACCTCCACACAACTGCAGGGGGCTGCCGGAAATCCAGTTTTTCGGGAACCGCCTCGAAGCGTGCCGCCACAGCTTGCTTTTCTGTTGGGGTAAGCTTCCTTAGCCTTATGTCTTCCAGACTCACCCACAAGGCAGCGGGGCAGTGGTTGATAGGTGCCAGGGTGTGTCCACCAGGGTGGGCCTGCACACCATATCTCTGGGGCCCACTGCTGCTCCGAGATCCCCTGCCAAGTTAGCCTGGGGCCGCAAGACCCCAGTTACCATGTGTGGCCACGGGGAGGCCTGGCAGGAGTCTTGGTGAAGGAGAGGCTATGTACTGGCAAGGGAAGGCTTACATGCTAGGATGCTTCCCTATTCGCCACAAAGGCTAGCCAGCGGCAGCAAGCTAAGGGCAAGAAGGACACAAGCGGGTTGGAAGAACACATGCACCTTCCCTCCAACTACACGCTGCTGCACTAGATGCATCACAACACCCTGTGTGTACCTACACACACACACAACAAATTAATGTTAAAAAACCTTAAAACAGATTGTCTTAGATTTTGGTGGAACGTAGAGCAGCAACAGCACTAAATATCCATCCATCCATCCATTATCTGAACCGCTTATCCTTTTTCTCCCCAATTGTATCCAGCTAATTACCCCACTCCTCTGAGCCATCCGAGTTGCTGTTCCAACCCCTCTGCTGATCCGGGGAGGGCTGCAGACTGCCACATGTCTCCTCTGATACATGTGGAGTCGCCAGCCGCTTCTTTTCACTTGACAGCGTGGAGTTTTGCCAGGGGGACGTTGTGTGTGGGAGGATCACGTTATTCCCCCCAAGTTCCCCACACACACACACACACACACACACACACACACACACACACACACACACACACACACACACACACACACACACACACACACACACACAGAGCCATACCTAGGGACTATTTAGTGTGGCTGATTCACCTGACTTACATGTCTTTGGACTGTGGGAGGGAACCAGACCCCCCGGAGGAAACCCAAACAGACATGGGGAGAACATGCAAACTCCACACAGAGAACGACTCAGGATGACCCACCAAGGTTGGATGACCCCGGGGCTCAAACCCAGGACCTTCTTGCTGTGAGGCAACTGCACTAACCACTGCACCACCGTGCCGCCCCAGCACCAAATAGCCACAAGAAAGACACAGAAAATATCTAAATGGGCTTATTTTTTACAACCCAAACACAGAAGCATGAGCTTCCGTTCATCATCATCCTAAGTGAGTGACAGGTGTCGTGGCACACCCCCTTGATTTGCTGATCAGTTGGGCTAAATTCATTCAGCCCTCAAGCTGCTGACTTGACCAATGACAGCAGACTATGAAGTAACAGTACGTACATTGAGGTACTACTTGTGAAGGGGCGGGGAGGGGAAGGTGAGCACTGGCATTAACATGAACAAGGTGGAATATTTTATTATCCATTTTCTTTGATGTCTTTGGAGGAAAAGTTAGAAGTGAAGAGACTGGGGACACATTGTCCAAACGATGTTCAAATAACATAAAAGGACAAACAACAAAATCGTAAGTTTGTGTCACTTGGTTTCAACGAAAGGACTGGCTAACGAAAGTGTAGCTAAGAATTCACTTTTCTGTTTCCCATGCTTGCTTTTTTGGGGGAGACACAGCTCGGACCCAACAATGAATTGTGGATTTGAAATGTTTATCCTCCAAAATTAGGAAATGTGTGTGTGTGTGTGTGTGTGTGTGTGTGTGTGTGTGTGTGTGTGTGTGTGTGTGTGTGTGTGTGTGTGTGTGTGTGTGTGTGTGTGTGTGACAGAAAGTTTGTTTTGGCATCAGGCCATTATCGTGGGTACTTCTCTGTATAATGTTGTTGTAGAGCTGTTGCTATGACAAGGTACATAGAGTCGTTGCTGTAACTTGGTATCTCAGACATGATCCTGCTGTTGCTGCAGCATGAACTTATTGATGGCTGTAATGCATTTGTTTGCCCACCCACCCAATATCCCCACCAGCCATCACCGGATATGATGAAATCCATCTATGAATAACCAACCATCTTATTCAGTGCTGTGCTTAAAGCCTGTTTTTACAGCATGTAAGCGCTCAGACAGAAATAGGATAGTATAATTACTAATTAAACCAAACGATGGAGTCAAAGGAACTGATTTGACGTTCAGGTTTGATATTAGATAATGTATCTCTGCTAGTCTGGCATGACGATGTTCCAACATGACATGAAATAGTGTACCAGAGGCCCCTTGACAGCTCCGATCATTTTTCCTTTGGATGTAGTTAAGTAGGAAATGTCTCTATTTCTAAAATGTATGGTTCACTTTCTTTGAGGCACCTAAAATAATTTGTCATCTTGTATTCAAGATAAATTGTGTGCTAATAAGATGATTGTCTCCCCCCAAGAAATTAGGTAGAGGAGTTATTTTGGATGATTTAGTACTTTTATCAATCCCCCATGGGGCAATTCTTTTTCTGCATTTAACCCATCCTAGCTGTGTAGCTAGGAGCAGTGGACAGCCGCCGTGCAGCGCTCGGAGACAAACTCCAGTTCCTCTTTCCATTGCCTTGCTCAGGGACACAGGGTATTAACCCTAGCATGCGTGTCTTTTTGATGGTGGGAGAAACCGGAGTACCCAGAGAAAACCCACCACAGACACGGGGAGAACATTCAAACTCCAAACAGAAGATGACCTGGGATGACCCCCAAGGTTAGACGACCCCGGAGTTCGAACCCAGGACCTTCTTGCTGTGAGGCGACAGTACTTACCACTGGGCCACTGATGCTTTGTGTATTAGCATATGAATATTCAACAGTTTTCCTGTGGATATTATATTGCATTTGTCTGTGAGCAAATTGACTTCAGGTGATAGCAGTGGGGTCGGGTGTAATACACAAGTCATTGTCTTACTTTTGTCATTCACAAATTCTTGTATGTTTGTGATCTATGACACAGTGGCTTATCCCAGGCATGACCTTTCTACTTTGTTGTTTCAAGTGGCGGTGGGCAGACATTTTGGATCCATATTGTCAAACTAACATCAACAGGAACATGTCTACATCTGAAACATTGTTGCATCTTAACATCCTATTTACAAGAGTGTGCATTCTTTTTATCGGGGTGTGAAAATGATGAGAAGCTTTTATTATTTCGGAGGTAGGGAACTTGCTAGTTATATTTGAAAACATAATATTACAGCAGTTTCTGTGCCTTTGTGTGTTGTCTGTTTGATCAATTCAAAGCTAAGATAAAAAAAAAATCTTGCAAAAATTACTCTAAAACTAAAAACAAAATCTTACAAAAATTACTCTAAAACTAACCTCTCACCTCTCACCTAATTTCTTTTATTAGCATATCAACTTCATTATGATTACATTACCACGCCAGAGCGCAATGAATTGAATCTTAAATATGTTCTCGTTGCCGCATAACGGAAAAGTAATTCCATACATCTTTGCTCATCCTCATTCTCAGTGACAGTTTAATTGTGTAATACAATCGTTATGATATATGTGGGTACAATATGAAAGTTATTGTGTTGTAGCTTGAGGATGTTTGTCGCAGAAAACATTTCTTTGATCGTTTTACTATGAAGATAGCTGAACTGGATGTCATGATAGTCTCTTTGTTTTACTATTACACATATCAAATGCCTATCTGCAAAATGTTTATTTTTTTCCGTGTATCACTGGTTTAGCAAGAACCTCAATAGTATTCAAATTACTAAAACTTTACCAATCTAAAGCATAATTCCCTGTTTCCAAAAGAAATCTGTGCTCTTGAGTCACTGATTTCACAGTGTCTCAGTGTAACTCTGTGCAAATTAATCTGGTGGATAAATCTTAAATAAGCATAGCTCTGGTATTAACAGTGTTTGAACTGAAAGGTCTGCACAAATAGCCTCTTTATAATGCCTCTTTATTAATAATGCTTGACAGGGCTTCTGGTTGGAAGCGAAAGGCTCATTAGAACCCACTAACTAGTCCCTGGTAGCAGAGACCCTTGGCAGCAGCTGGTCTCTAATAGAGAATAAACTAATTGGCTAATTACATTTGCACACAAAGGTCCTGAGTGCCTTGCTTTTAGACCCCCATTCCAAAGGGTGAGCGTTGAAAATGCTTGGCGTAAATACTGGGGTCACTTTGCAGGAGATGTGTTGTGAATACTCAACAGACACAAGGCCACCCATTGAAAAATGAATAAGTGCGAGCCTGCATGCATGCACACTCATACAGAAAAAAAGAAATAACCGCAAGCACTAAACAGAAAGGTACATATCCAGTTCTAGTCATTTAAACCCTTTGAAAAGTGTTTTGTCCATTATTTGATAATTTAGAAACAATATCTTGTTTCTTAATTACTTAAAGATCTTTTTTCAGCTGCTCTCATTAGGGTTCCCCACAGCGGATCATCCGCCTCCATCGCTCCCTGTCCTCTGCATCTTCCTCTGTCACACCAGTCACCTGCATGTCCTCCCTCACCACATCCATACACCTCCTCTTTGGCCTTCCTCTTTTCCTCTGGCCTGGCAGCTCCATCTTTAGCATCCTTCCCCCAATATACCCAGCATCTCTCCTCTGCACATGTCCAAACCATCTCAATTTTACCTCCCTTGCTTTGTCTCCAAACCGTCCAACCTGAGCTGTCCCTCTAATATACTCATTCCTAATCCTGTCCTTCTTTGTCACTCCGAATGAAAATCTTAACATCTTCAACTCTGCCACCTCCAGCTCCACCTCCCGTGCCACCATCTCCAAACCATACAACATATAGCTGGTCTCACTATCATCTTGTTATCCTTCCCTTTCACTCTTGCTGGTACCCTTCTGTCACAAATCACTCCTGACACTCTTTTCCACCCACTCCACCCTGTCTGCACTCTCTTCTTCCCCTCTATTCTGCACTCCCTGTTACTTTGAACAGTTGACCCCAAGTATTTAAACGCATCCAGCTTTGACACCTCTACTCCCTGCATCTTCAACATTCTGCTGTCCTCCCTCTCATTCACACATAGGTATTCCGTCTTGCTCCTACTGATTTTTATTCCTCTTCCCTCCAGTGCAGACCTCCACCTCTCCAGGCTCTCCTAAACCTGCACCCTAATATCACTAGAGATCACAATGTCATCTGCAAACATCATAGTTCACGGCGACTCCTGCCTGATCTCGTCTGTCAACCTGTCCATAACCATTGCAAACAAAAAAAAAGCTCAGAGCTGACCTTCCTGAAGCTGCGCCCGAAGAGGAGACAAGGAGGGCGGTCTGAAAGGACGCGTAATCAGGGCAGGCTAGGCTAACTGCTAGCCCATACAAACCGGCAGTTCCAACAGTCATCCTGGCTGGTGTTTGTTCCCTTGGACGGTGCTTTTTTTTGTGGATATAGTTGTTAGTTGGAATATATGTGTTCTTGTAGTTCTTAAATATGTTTTTGTCTGTATGTTGCACTGCTGTGGGCTGGGGAAAATGGCATTTCGTTTCACTTCATGTGCATAAGTACATGAGGTGAAATGACAAAGTGTTCATGATTCCTGATTCTTGATGTAATCCCACCTCCACCTTGAACCCACTTGTCATTCCAACCACACACCTCACCACCGTCACATAGCCTTCATACATATCCTGTGCCAATCTTACATATTTCTCTGCCACTCTTAACTTCCTCATACAATACGACACCTCGTCTCTCAGCACCCTGTCATATGCTTTCTCTAAATCCACAAAGATGCAATGTAACTCCTTCTGAACTTCTCTTTAATTCTCCATCAACACTCTCAAAGCGAACATCACATGTGTAGTGCTCTTTCCTGGCATGAAACCATACTGCTGCTCGCTAATCATCACCTCTCCTCTTAACCTACTTTCCACTACTGTTTCCTTCATGCTGTGGCTGATCAACTTTATACCTCGGTAATTGCTACAGCTCTGCACATCATCCTTATTCTTGAAAATCAGTACTGGTACACTTCTTCTCCACTCCTCTGGCATCCTCTCACTTTCAAGATTGTGTTGAACACTCTAGTTAAAAACTTCACTGCCATCTCTCCTAAACACCTCCATGCCTCTACAGGTATGTCATCTGGACCAGCTGCCTTTCAACTCTTCATCCTCTTCATAGCTGCACTCACTTCCGCCTAGCTAATCCACGACACATCCCGATTCACTATCACCACATCATTCAACCTTCTCTCTCTCTCTCTCATTTTCTTCATTCATCAGCCCCTGCAAGTACTCCTTCCACCTTCCTAACACACTCTCCTCACTTGTCAACACATTTCCATTTCTGTCCTACATCACCCTATCCTGCTGCACATCATTCCCAGCTGACTCCCTCTGTCTAGCCAATGGGTACAAATCCTTTTCTCCTTCCTTAGTGTCCAAACTCTCATACAGCTCACCATAAGCCTTTTCCTTTGCCTTCGTCGCCTCTCTCTTCACCTTATGCCACATCTCCTTGTTCTCCTGTCTATTCTCTTCATCTCTCTGACTATCTCACTTCTTTTTCACCAACCTCTTCCTCTGTATACTTTCCTGTACTTCTTCATTCCACCACCACGTCTCATTGTCTTCCTTCCATTCCTTCCATCCTGTCCAGATGACACCCCAAGTACCTTCCTAGCTGTCTCCCCCACTATTTCTGCAGTAGTTGACCAGCCATCCGACAACTCTTCACTACCACCCAGTTCCAGTCTTGGCTCCTCCCTGAAGTCCATACAACAGTCTTCCTTCTTCAAAGTCCACCATTTGATCCTTGACTCTGTCTTCACTTTCTTCCTCTTCTTGATCTCCAAAGTCATCCTACAGACCACCATCTAATGCTGCCTAACTACGTTCTCCCCTGTCACCATCTTGCAGTCTCCAATCTCTTTCAGATTGCAACACCTGCATAAGATATAGTCCACCTTAATTACTTAAAGGTAATATATTTCAACTGATTCTCAGAATTTGTTTTGGGGGGGTTTGAAAAACCCTTACTGTTTATGTGATGATATAGTATGCATACACAGCACAATCAGGGTTTATGGATACAGCGTCAGAGAGAGAGGAGGACAGTGAGAGAGAAAGAAAGAATATACAGTAGCTGACCTGACCGGAAGTCTTTGACAGGGACCAACACGGCAGGTAACAGGGGCGCAGGGCTCTGCCGCTGAAGCTAAGCGCACAGTCATCCATCACTGTGGCAACTCCACCTGTCAGCACGGCAAGCCAGGGAATGAAATGGCAGGGCCAGGGCAGATGGGAAGGGAAAAGGAGGCCCGAAGTCCTCGACCGGAGGATCACGGTCAGAATTAGAGATGGGACAGGAGCCAGGATATGCGATGGCGCACACACACACACACACACACACACACACACACACACACACACACACACACACACACACACACACACACACACTCTCAATGAAATAGGGGCTAAAATGTGTGTTAGCCAGTGCCCTCTGCTATCCTTCTGTCCACTCTGTAGACAGGTTGTCTGGATGAGGTAGATATAGGACATCCATCATCACACTAGCCCCTGTCTCTGAGACCTCTGGTGTGTGTGTGTGTGTGTGTGTGTGTGTGTGTGTGTGTGTGTGTGTGTGTGTGTGTGTGTGTGTGTGTGTGTGTGTGTGTGTGTGTGTGTGTGTGTGTGTGTGTGTTGGATGGCCAAGGTAGTGTGGCGCTTTCTGCATCCCCTGTTTTCCATCTGACTTGCTACAATTTATAGTGAGGGCAAATAGCACGTATGAAGGTCTCCAGGCATTCATGCTTGTCTACTGCTTATTTCTGTTGTCTTATTTACAAGTATTAACTAGTGTGGGAGCACAGGGGAACATTTATATAAGCCCTGTTTACTTCACTAGTCCTTGAGGGGAAGGGAGTTATTAACATTGCATCTGACAACATTGTTTGTGTGTGTGTGTGTGTGTGTGTGTGTGTGTGTGTGTGTGTGTGTGTGTGTGTGTGTGTGTGTGTGTGCTTGCAAGTGTGCAAGTTAAGTGCATGTGGCTGCATTAGAAAAATCGCTCATGGCATAATGACACATGACTTCAGGCCAATCAATGACAATCAGAATTGTTTGGAGAAAACCGGAGCTTTGAACTTTACTTGGCTTCTTCTTTGTTTGAATTTATTAAAAAAAAATCACAATTAAGGTTGATTACCATCATCACCAGCTTGTTGTCAGTGGATTAAGGGAAAACAAACAAACTGTTAATGCCAGATTAAAAAGAATAAGCAAACAACCAAGCAGCCATTATAGCATTATAAACAATTTAATAATTGGCTTGTTTGTGATGAAAAAGTCATTTGAATTGCCAATGAGGTTGAACTCTGTTCAAGTCCCTCAGGAGGAACCATTGTGGAATTCTTATGGGTAGTAGTCAGCGCTGGTTAAACTACATTGTGGCTGCCCCACAACGCCCTGCCAGAAGGATGCAAATGTGTTTGTGAGGTAAAGTGGCTCTCATAAGCCTTTTCATTATGAGATTTCTTTTACACAAGATGAATACGTCAGTGCTCAGAGCACAACTCTGATTGCTCATATTTACACTTCAACCAGATTAATTTGTTTGTCTTCCTGCTCGCAGTGGTGGACTACTTCATTTGATTTAGCCATTGCGCTCCGATTCAAAGGCAGATTAAACTGTCCCTTAGTTTGAAACATCTCACAGGGAAAATACAATCATCTTTGTATTTTTTTTTCATCTAACCTCTATGGCGTCCACAACAGATGCTCAGATACATAAACAAGAATGTTGATAATACTCCATGTCGGAGCACACAGCCACATAATACTCATACTACCAGAAACACACTTCCATACTCTACACTTCCACTTCCACTTGAGGGTTGACTGCTATTTTCCCCTTCTCTTAATATAATTTGAACCCATTAGCAACCTCACAGGAATTAGGTATTTTGCTGTGCCAATATGTCTTGGGTTACTATATGTTACTATCATGAATCAGGAACACTTTGTCATATCATTTCATGTACGCAAGTACATGAAATGAAACGAAATGTCATTTCCCCCAGCCCACAGCAGTGCAACACAAAGACAAAAACACATATCCAAAAACTACAAGAACATACATATACATATACATATATCCAAACTCAAAAAAAAAATCACTGTCCAAGGGAATGAACGCCAGCCAGGATAACTGTCGGAACTGCCTGTCTGCATGGGCTAGCAGTTAGCTTAGCATGCCCCGCTTCCGCGTCCTGTCAGACCGCCGTCGATGTTACGTAATTGGGCACAGCTCTGAGCAGGGCCGTGATCCCTGGGCCCACAGGACACAGCAGACTAAGCTCTCCCAGCAGATCTAGCGCCAGCTCTGCCAGCCATCAAACAAAGACAAAACTTAGACGTGGACAAAGAAACTGCATAGACGGTACTGGGTGAGGCAGCCGCAAAAGTGAATTTGCACCGCCATCTTCATTCACTCTCTCATTCATTTTGCTGTGAAACCTCCAATGTTGCATTGATAACCAACCATCAGTAACAACTCTGCATGCATTTAGTAGCAGTTGCTCTCTATTGAGAAAATTCTGTCCATTAAACTTTTGAGGAATAGCATAGATTATGGACTACCGCAAAAATGCCCCAACTCCCTCCGGAAATTAATGCCACCACAGTCACCAAGGTGGAATCATTCAAGTTCCTGGGTACCACTATCTCCAATACACTAAAATGGGATGACAACATCACCATCCTATAGAAAACACAGCAGCGGATGTTCTTCCTATGACAGCTGGAGAGGCTCCATGTCAGCCCACACATCCTGGTTTACTTCTACAGGGCCATCATGGAGAACATCCTGACCTCATCCATCACTGTCTGATATGACTCTGCATCTGCCAGCTCTAAGGCCAAGCTACAAAGAGTCGTACGCACGGCTCAGAGGGCCATCGACTGCCACCTGCCCTCTATCAAGGACCTACACAGCTCCAGAGCCAGGAAAGAGGCAGGGGTGCTTGTGGCTGATCCCTCCCATCCAACCCACAGCCTGTTCATTAGAATCCCTTCCGGACAGCGGTACAGGTCTATCAAGACTAAAACCACACACCAGAACAGCTTCTATCCCAAATCAGTAGCCCTTCTCAATACCTCCTGATATCTTGTATTGTATATTGTATTTATGTGGTACCACTGTTCCTTCAGTATTGATTACTCATACCTCATTACCACTTACCTACTGTGATTTCTATACATCATTTATCATTTATTTATATTGAATTAATAGTACTCACCACCTGGTGTTGTGTTGTATATTGTATTGTGTTTTGTATATTTTATAGCATATATTTTATTGTATTGCATTGTGTATTGTAGGTCTTATATTGTGAGACGCACCAATTTATTGACTGCATGTCGGTATCAGCCAATATTCGCCTTGTTGACTGCCGCCGGCCTATCGGCAAATTAGATGACATTCACCAATGGTAGTGGCTGATGTTGACACAAAATTGATGTGACACTGTTGTGTCACATCAATTTTGCATTGGCTAAATGTTGTGTTGGTTATTTGCGGTCTGACTCAGCCAACAGTAGCCTACCCAACTGAAGATTCAGAGATCTAATAGGTGGTACTATAATACAACCCGCAACAGCCACTGGCTGGACACGACTCTGGCATGATGTAAGAGGGCAACGGGTGCAGTGCGCACATGTGGTTTGTTTTCAAATAAAAGTAAAAAAAAAAAAAAAACGTTGGTCGTGTGGGAGTATTTCACTGTCTTGGAGAAAGATCAGTGATATGCAGTTTGTAATACATACTCCAGTAATAGTTCGAGAGGAGGTACAACAAGCAAGAATTTTAACACATCAGTATCGACATCGGTTATCAGCCAAAACTGTTATTTTAAACATCAGTATTGGCCCAGAATTTCACAATCGGCGCATGCCTAGTATATTGTACGTCTTGTATCCACTATTCTATTGCACACTGTATTGTATTTATTTAATTTCAATCAATTTAATTTTGTTATCCTGTTTTAATGTTATATCCTTCTCTCAGTGAGATGCTTGACTAATTTTATTATTATTTTATTTTTTTACATGGTGACGCTGGTTGCATGGCTAAGGTCCTGGGCTTTTCTGGTGGCGTTTGGACAGTTTGGCATCCTCCTCATCATATTCTTCATATATCTTAGAGTTCCATTATAATTATGTTGTCTCTTTCAATTGTTGTATTCTGTAAACTGTGTAAACACAACATCCATTGCACGTTGCCTGTCTTGGGAGAGAGATCCCTCCTCTGTTGCTCTCCCTCAGGCTTTTTCCTATTTTTTCTCCCTGTTAAAGGGTTTTTTTTTTTTAGAGAGTTGTTCCTTATCTGATGCGAGGGTCTAAGGACAGGATGTTGTGTTGCTGTAAAGTGCCTGGAGTCAAATTTGTAATTTGTAATATGGGGTTACACAAATAAGACTGACTAGTGCATGTAATGTTAATGTACCTTGGCAAATAAAGGTCATGCTGATTCTGATGTGTGGCACCGTGGCGCAGTGGTTAGCGCGGTCACCTCACAGCAAGAAGGTTTTGCGTTTGAGCTCCGGGGTAGTCCAACCTTAGGAGTCGTCCCGGGTCGTCCTCAGTGTGGAGTTTGCATGTTCTCCCTGTGTCTTTGTGGGTTTCCTCCGGGTGCTCCGGTTTCCTCCCACAGTCCAAAGACATGTAGGTCAGGTGAATCGGCCGTACTACATTGCCCTAGGTATGAATGTGTGTGTGTGTGTGTGGGGGGGGGGGCTGTGTGATGGCCTGGGGGCTTGTCCAGGGTGTCTCCCCACCTGCCGCCCAATAACTGCTGAGATAAGCTTCAGTATCTCCGCGACCCTGAGAGCAGGATAAGCGGTTCAGATAATGGATGGATGGATGATTCTGATGTGGAGGTATTCACTTCAGCAGTCAAACTGACATACATCCATTTTAAATAAAATGTACTATATAACGCTGTTTTTTTGTGTTTTTTTTTAAAGCTCCTGAAATGTGTTGACAGACACAGAAACTGACATGACTTCTTATGGTCTACACCTGTCATCCAAGTCACCTGTCTGCTACTTCTTAAAATATGGGAGTGTCAACAGGCAATAATTGTACATTTCTGGAAAAAAAACCGTCAATCATAACCATTTGCTCTGACTACAATGGTCTAGTAATGATAGAAATTCTTAATCTATTGCTTTTGTCAGTGTATCATTTATGTGAAAGATTATTCAAAGACGTAGAATAAAAGAAAAGTGGAGGCTGTTATTCTTTTGATTGATTCACTTCATCCGTATTCAAAGTAGTCAAGTCAATTTAACCCATTTATTTGTATAGACAAATATCACAAATTTGTTTTAGTTTGCTTTACAGAAATACAACATCCTGTCCTTAGATCCTTGCATCAGATGAGGAACAACTCCCTCAAAAAAAAAATTACTTGAACAGGGAGAAAAAAAATGAGACGAAATCTCACAGAGAGCAGCAGAGGAGAGATCCTTCTCCCAAGACAGACAGGTGTGCAATGGATGTTGTGTGTACAGAATAAAACACATTTTACAGAATACAATGTTGAATTATGGTGGAATTATAAAATATATGAAGAATATGATGAGGGGGATGCCAAGCAGTGTCCAGATGCCACTGGAACAGCCTAGGACCTGGCCAAACTACCACCATCATCACCATGTAGACCTGACAGGAGGACAGACTTCACATGCACACAGGGGAGACTCACATACACGGGAGAAGAGACAAGAAAAGACATTAATCACACATCAGAGAGAGAGAAGGATACAACATTGAAACAAGATAACAAAATTATATAGATTTATAAGATGTATAAAGAATGTGATGAGGATGCTAAGCAGTGTCCAGGTGGTGATCACCATCACCATGGAGACCTGGCAGGAAGACAGACTACATGTACACACAGGGGAGACTCACATCACACCATTTTCATACACAGGAGAAGAGACAGGAGAAGGCATCATTCAGAGAGAGAAAAGACATGTGACGGAGAAGAGAACAGTTGCAGTAATCAATAATGTATCTATAATCTCGTCAGCAGAACAGTGCTTGGTAAATTCGTTGAGACAGAAACCGACCCACCATGCAGTAAAGGTCATGAAGTACTCAATTTAAAGGCAACTAATTGTAAGTTAAGGCAAAATGATGAGTTTTAAGTTTGGATTTAAAGGACTCAACAGACTCTAATTGTCTGATGGCAGGAGGCAGGTTATTCTATAAGAACAGGGCCCGATAGGAAAAAGTCCTGCCACCTGCTGACTTCTTTTTAACTTTGGGTACACACAGGAGCCCTATAGTTTGAGAGCAGAGAGCTGAGGATGGAATAAGGAGATTTAGACAGGTATGATGGGGCAAGTCCATTTAGGATTTTATAAGTCAGCAGAAGCACCTTGAAGTCTGATCTAACATGGATAGGAAGACACCGAAGGGAGGCATGTATTGGTGTAATATGGCCAACTTTTCTTGTTTTAGTTGGGGTTCTAGCTGCAGCATTTTGAACCATCTGAAGACTTTTAGTACTAGCACATGGCAGACCTGAAAACAGAACATTACAGTAATCAAGTATGGATTAGACAAATGCAGGTATTAGAGTCTCTGTGTTAGCCATGGACAGGAAAGACCACATTTTAGCTATGTTACATAAGTGAAAAAAGGCAGTCTTGAAGATTTCTTTAATGTGTTTATCAAAGGAAAGGCTGAGATCAAACTTAACACCAAGATTTTTGGCTGCCACGCTGTGAAATCAGAGTTGTTGAGCCTTACTGTTACTTGATCAAATTGTTGTCTGTGTCTAGCAGGGTGAATGACCAGCATCTGTTTTATCTAAATTTAAAAGTAGTAAATTTAATGATATCAAATTTTTCATAGCAGCCAAGCAGGCCTCTTAATTAGTAGTTTGATTATGATCATCAGCCCTTCATGCACATACAGCTGAGTATCATCCACATAGCGATGGAAATTTATTCCATGACTGCATATCATTTGGCCAAGATGCGAAATATAAAGAAAAAAGTAGAGGGGCAAGAACCGAGTCCTGAGGTGCGCCATATTTAACATCAGAGAATTTCAAAGTAATATAAATATAGCAGACACATTGTGTTCTTCTACATAAGTAGGACTTAAGCCAAGAGAGAGCTAAGCCAGAGACACCAAAATTATGATCTGTCTAATAGTAAACAGTGTAGTATCAATAGTGTCAAACGCTCTGCTGAGGTTCAGTAATAAAAGCATAGAGGTGGAACCAGAGTCCATAGCAAATAGAAGACTATTTAACACTGGTTAGAGCAGTTTCGGTGGAGTGACAGGCCCTGAAAGCCGATTGGAAAGGTTAATCTAGATAGTTTTCGTCTATATGGGTCAAAAGTTGTTGATACACAACTCTCTCCAGTACTTTAGAAAAGAATGGAAGAGTAGAGAGTGGTCGATAGTTTTTAAGAGACCCTGGATTGGGGTGTAGATTCTTAAGTAGGGGTTTGACCACAGCTGTCTTAAAACTGCTGGGAAAATGCCAGTAGTACGTGATAGATTAACAATGTCTAGCATTGTAGGTCCCAGAAAAGGCCAGAGGTCTTTAAAAAGTTTTCTGGTAAAAGGTCAAATAGGCAAGTAGTGTTTAAAAGCTGACAAGAGCTTAATCAAAGTATCAAGGGAGACGGTCTCAAAAGCTGTAATGACAGGGAATATCTCTGACTTATTGTATAAATATGAATTTGGTAAGACAGGATCTACAGGACGAGCTGGAATTGAAGAAATAATTTTGTTTCTGATCTCATCAACCTTATTACAGAAAAAGTCTAGAAAATCATGGGCGGTGAATGATGAACACCTAATAGACGGCTGCTTTTTAGTAAATTAAGCTACAGTGTCAAAGATAAATCTAGGATTATATTTATTAATATTGATTAAAAGAGAGAGATACGCTGCTTTCACAGAAGATAAACCACATTTGTATTTCAATAAACATTCATGCCAAGATAGGTAAAAAACTTCCCATTTTGATTTTTGTCATTTACATTCCAGTCTCCTGCATGCCCGATTAAGAGCACGTGTCTCATCATTAAACCAGGGTGTAGGCCTCTTTAGTTGCCTAGCTCTGGTAGTGAGAAATCCAACTGAATGAAGGTGACTAGAGAGGGCCATATTTTAGTCACTAGTGAGATTTTCAGCAGAGTCTGTCTCTACAGTGAAAGGAGCCAAGACTTCAGGCAGCCACTGGCCAAATGCAACTACAGTGGATGGACCAGTGTGGCAAGTGGCAATTACATCTGGGCCGATATTAACCGAACAGGCCAATGATGCTTCAGATTTAATGAGAAAATGATCTGACACAGCGGATGTGGTTGCAAAGACAGTCAGATCAGAAACAGCTTTCCCTTTAGATAAAATCAAATCAAGGGTTTTACCACTGCAACGAGGAAACTCTTGAACAAACTGAGCGGACCCAAAAGTATCAACAAGCACCAGAAAGGCCTTATCTAGAGGATCACTGACCTTATTCAGAAGAATATCAAAATTTCCAAGAATTAGAATCTCATCAGAATGAGAAACAAGACCTGAGATAAATTCTCCAAATTCTTCAAGAAATAGTAAGGGCCAGGAGGCCAATGGAGTGTCACAATGTGGACTGAGCAGAGTCTGTTCATGGCCGAGAGATATGGACTTAGAATAAGAGCCTCAAATTATTTGAATGCGGTTTCAAGTTTACACGGATCAGCCAAAACATTAAAACGACTGACAGGTAAGTGAATAATTGATTGTCGCATTACAGTGGCACCTGTCAAGGGGTGGGATATATTAGGCAGCAAGTGAACAGTTAGTTCTTGAAGTTGATGTGTTGGAAGCAGGAAAAATGGGCAGGTGTAAGGATCTGAGCAACTTCAACAAGGACCAAATTGTGATGAATTGATGACTGGGTCGTAGCATCTCCAAAACAGCAGGTCTTGTGGGGTGTTCCCAGTATGTAGTTGTCAGTACCTACCAAAAGTGGTCCAAGGAAGGACAACCGGTGAACAGACGACAGGGTCATGGGCACCCAAGGTGCACTGATGCACATGGGGAGCAAAGGCTAGCCTGTTTGCTCCAGTCCCACAGAACTACTGTAGCTTAAACTGCTGAAAAGTTAATGCAGGCTATGATAGATAGGTGTCAGAACACACAGTGCATCACAGCTTGCTGTGTGTGGGGCTGCATAGCCACAAATTAGTCAGAGTGCCCATAATAACGCCTGTCTATCATCAAAAGAACCTACAATGGGCACATGAGTGTCAGAACTGGACCATGGAACAGTGGAAAGAAGGTAGCCTGGTCTGAAGAATCACGTTTTCTTTTTACATCATGTGGACAGCTGGGTGCATGTGCGTCATTTACCCGAGGAAGAGATGGCACCAGGATGCACTATGGGAAGAAGGCAAGCAGATGGAGGCAGTGTGATGCTCTGGGCAATGGTCTACTGGGAAATCTTGGGTCGTGGCATTCATGCGGATCTTACTTTGACACGTACCACCTACCTAAACATCGTTGCAGACCAAGTACACCCCTTCATGGCAATGGTATTCCCTGATGGCAGTGGCCTCTTTCAACAGGATAATGTGCCATGCCATACTGCAAAAAATTGTTCAGGAATGGTTAAAGGAACATGAAGAAGAGTTCAAGGTGTTGCCTTGGCCTCCAAATTCCCCAGATCGCAATCCAATCGAGCATCTGTGGGATGTGCTGGAAAAACAAGTCCACCCATGGAGGCCCCAACTCACAACTTAGAGGACTTAAAGGATCTGCTGCTAAAGTCTTGGTCCCAGATACCAGAGGACACCTTCAAAAATCTTGTGGACTCCATGCCTCGATGGGTCAGAGTTTTTTTTTAGGGCTCAAGGGGGATCTACACAATATTAGGCAGGCGGTTTTAATGTTTTGGTTGATCATGTAGAAGTTAAATTGAAAATAGACATATTTTAAGGCGACACCCCCTTTATGGGTTTATGGATGTGGTGAGAGAGGACATGCAGGTGGCTGGTGTGACAGGAGAAGATGTAGAGGACAGGAGGAAATGGAAACGGTTGATCTGCTGTGGCGACCCCAAACGGGAGCAGCCGAAAGTAGTAGTAGTAGTATTTTAAGGCGACACCCCCACCTTGTTTATTTGCCTGTTGGTACATGGGCATAAGTATAGTCAGGTGGGGCAGCTTCTAAGGGTAGGGAAAAATTTGGTTTCAGCCATGTTTCACATAACCCAATCATATGTTCAAGAATCAGATATTTATTAATGAGGCTTTGGTAGACAGTGGTCTGCTATTTATAAAACCCAATTTAAGCACCTTGTTGCAGTGATCAGTAGTAGGCAGAACTTAAGAGCTACCACTAGATGAAGTATTAATCGGAATTAAACATCTTGTATTATTAGACCTTTGGATGATATGTGGTCACACTTTTGATAACATTAGATGTTTGGTTCTGTAGATTATTAGGTGCTACGTTACACATTTCACCACCACCAGTGGTAGGAACTAGTGATACGCGGGTCGACCCACGGGTTCAGGTAAGCTTACTAGAAAATATCACGGGGCGGGCGGGCGGGTCAAAAAGTGACAAAGCAGCGCTCCGAGTAAGTTACAGAAACATTGTGTGCAATAGGGTAGGCTGTGCATTACTACTAGTCCACCAGCTCTTCCCCTCTCTCTGGCTCTCTCTCTTTCTCTCTCAAACACACTAATAGCCACAAGCAGCTTTTTCATCAATTTGGTTAATGCATGTGTTTTAGAGTGTTGAGGCTTCAACTAGAAATTTTTTCCCTAAGTGGTAACTGTAGCTTTACCGCCGAAGAGGCTTGTTTGTGTGTGTGTGTGTGTGTGTGTGTGTGTGTGTGTGTGTGTGAGAGAGAGAGAGAGAGAGAGCGAGCGAGCGAGTGAGTGAGTTCATGTCTTTGATGAAGGGTTACTTGTTTTGCTGCTATTCAACAATAATGAACACCGTGTGGAACAATTTGTCTGTTTATTTAGTAGCCTAGACCCAGACTCTATTAGGACTCAGCGTTGCCAACACTCACACTTTCAGGCTCTGCACCTCGCTCTCACAACACCACTCACGCCGAAACACTGCGACTCCAACAGAGATGAACAGGTGAACGTAAAAGTCTTTCAGGTTTAGTAATTGTATTGTAGCGACCGAGGAAGGCGGTCGCTCTGACTGTTGGTGGTTCTGCACTGTGTCGGAGCGCAATGGCTGATGGGACGGTTGACGTTCATGTTAAAGTTGTGTTTTAGTGATGTTGTGTTCATGTTGTGGTTATTTTTGTGTTGTTTGTTTGAGGGTTAGACTCAGACTAAGTAGAAGATCATTTACTGACTGACTGTAAGACCGTGACTCAGACTAACGTCGGCAGTTGTGACATTGGAGTGGGGGTCATTGTGTTGTTAGTTCCGGCAGGTGTGTAAATAACAGGGTACTCCCGGGGTCGTGCAGTGTATGGGACATGGGAGCTGCCATTAAAAGATCTCTACCTCTCAACTCCTTCCACGCCCGCTTGCCACATTGATGTCAGTAGTGGGATTTCGCTGAAAAGTGGAGAGGGAGATCCATAGACTGGAATGGGACATCAAGCAGACCTGTTGGTGCTTGGAAAACCTGGCGTGGGGAACGCAAAAGACGGAGCCCGTCAGAGATGGAAGGTTTCCAGCCCGTGGCTCCAGTGCTCCACAGCCCTCTGCCCCCTCAAGGCCAGAAAGGCCAATAAAGGGGTACACGGGAACGCCTGCTGCCGTCCATCACTGACTGCCCCCTAGCGACCGGGAGGGATGCTGTGCATAGAACACCAACCAGGCTGTCCAAGTACAATGGGATGACACAGCTAGAGCCTACCTCTTGCAAGTCCAATTAGCAGCATGGCACAGTGGATGGAACAACAAAGAAGCTGCTATCCACCTGGCTCTGGCAGTGGAAGGAAAGGCTTTGGAGTGATCTTTGATGTAGCCCCAGCAGAGCAGCGGGATCTCCAGGTGCTGACCATGGCGCTGGAGAGGCGATTCGAGCAACGATCCTTCACTGACTAGAGCAGGGACCATCAAGCCAGCTGCCGCCGCCAAGAGGCAAAGAGCCTGGGTACCTTCGCTGCAAATGTGCAGCTGCACACCTGACATGGTTGCTCACAGTTCAGTGCAGCTACCCAAGAAGAGCTGGCCCACCATGCTTTCCTGCAGGGGCTCATGCCAGAAGGAGTTACGCCAGCATGTCCACTTTGCCATGCCCCAATCCCTCAGCAAGGCTCTCTGCAAAGCTGAGCAGGCCAAGGTGGTACTCTCCACATGGCTTACCCAGCAGAGGGCCCTTGCTCTCCTAGCATGTCAGGAGGGCCGACTCATTGTCGGCCCTCCTGACGAACTTGGTAGACCGCTTCTACCTCTTCCTCAGAAGAGGTAGAAGCGGTCTACCAAGTTCGGCTTCTACCACAGTAGTATCGGTGATGGCCTCCAACATCCAGGCGATGTCCACCCCGGCCGACTGACTGATGTTACTGGTATGATGAGCCTGGTCACATAGCCTGCAACTGCTCAGCACCGGTGCCAAAAGCCAGAGTCACCCGGCTGGTGGGGAAATGGTGGGGGAATGGCCTAGTAAGGGGACTGCCACTCCAGTCTCCAACCCCCTTCAAGGCCGATGCATGCTGATTGGCTGCCTAGGTCACACCAAGGGACTGTATCTAGACTGCCAACTCGACGGTCGATCCTGCTGGGTCTACCATTTCCCTGGTGTGACCTGGCATCCTCCTGGGCACCAAAACCCACTCTTGGTGTCATGGTCACCAACCAACACCCAGCTGATAACAGTGACAGGCGAAATGCTGGCATGAGAGGGAAGAAGTCACTGCGAGTCCGGGCTGGAGACCAGGAGCTGGCGCACAAGTTTTGGCTCACCAACATACAAGACCCTTGCATCATTGGCCTGGGCCTGCTGACCTGCTGGAGAGTCTGTGGGGGAGGAGCAGGCTCACAGCTTGGTGAGCCAGCCACCGCTCAGCAGGCACAGTGCCCTGGTGTGGCATTGGAGTGCTGCTAATGCTAGCAGCAAGAGGAATGGGGTCAGATGACACTGACGGTGGCGGCCGTCCACATCACCACCAACGAGGAGCAGTGGTTCGAGTTGACCATGGAAAGCTCCAAGTAAGAAGCTCAGTGACAAGTACACAGTTTCATTTTGTATTTCAATGTGTCCTATTTCAAATTTGTCTTTATTTGAGTTACATTGATATGTTGATATGATTTGTAGAGTTTATTCAAACCCTCCCCTACCAATATGGCACTAGCAGCACATTTGTTTTGACTAAGGTCTCTGCCAAATCCTTTGAAGCTGTCATCACTTGATCTTCATACACCAAAGGAAAAGATAAGTGACTATGCCAAATTTACTAAAATTGATTCTGTATTGTATGCTTAGCAACAGGCATGGGCGCAAGTCTATGAATACTAGGATGGCCTCCAGCACTTTACCTGTACCCTCGTCCAAAGGGTTGGTGGTTGTGTCAGGAAGGGCATCCGACATAAAATTTTGCCAAATCAGTATGCGGATTGACAAGACCATACTGGATCGGTCAAGGCCCAGGTTGACAACGACCGCAATTGGTACTGTCCCCTCACAGGGTACCAATGGAAACTATAAAATCCGCTCTGACAACCCCTGCGAAACAAGGAGTAAGCTGAAATAAGGAGAAGTAGAAGAGTATAAAGTAAATCAATGCTGGTGTGGCAGGAATGAGGAAAAACACAGGAGACCAAGGCGCGTTTGATGTTTATTCCTCAACTCCAAAAACCAACTGCAGCAGGAACAACCCTGCACCGGCGAGCCCGGGAACATAAACCACGCCCCCAGCTCACAGTCCTGCTGGGTGAGAGGCATAGCCCCTAGTGTCCGCCACACTGGTAGTTTTTTCAGAGCATTGTTTGGAAAAAAGTATACTCAAACTGTATCCAACTCCTATTCTCCTCTCATGTATTATGTACACCAATAACTGCCCAAGTGAGTGATAAGCATCACATTGTGAAGTTTGCGGATGATACACTTATAATGAGCCTGCTGAACAATGCAGAAATATCCCATGGTCCTATTTTAAACTATTCTTTTGAATTGGTTTAAAGAAGACTTTTTAGAATTGAATATGACAAAAATCAAGGACATGTGCATTGATTTTGGACACCACCACCCCACCCAACTCCTGAAAATACTATGGCTAGCAGACAAGATGAGTCTTACAAGTATTTGGGTGTTATAATTGATAAGATGACCTTTGATAGGAATACAGATATTCTAAATAAGAAAAGCCAGCAGGGTCTTTTTTGTGAGGAAGTTAGACAATTCCAGGTTGACAGATCCCTGATGACAATGTTTTTTAAAAATCTTTTATTGAGTCAGTTTTCACTTTTTCTTTTATGTGCTAGTATGGAGCTCTCAACCTCAAACAGAAAAACTCATTAACAAGGGTGACGAAAACCAGTAGCAAAATTATTGGCACTCATCAGAAAAGTCTATCTGAACTGTTCAACAAACAGTTGTTAAAGAAAGTAGATTCCATTATATCTGACAGTACCCACCCCCTGCACATAGAATTTAAGTTCCTGCCCTCTGGTTCCCACCTCAGACAATCATCAGCTAAAACTAACAGATATACATTTTCTTTCATACCCCTTGCCATTTCACTGCTCAACTCTCAGCAGTCTCCATCCATGTTTATCACATCTTCTTTCACTGATATTATAACTTTTGTATGTCATGTGTTCGTTCACCTTTTACTCCTGTATTTATATGTGTTTTTTATTTATGCATGGTTATGCGTGTATGGTTTTTATCTTGTGCATCTTCCCCTGTTCCGTTTTTTTTTAATGCTATTGCAGCAGAGCCAATTGACCCTCGGGGACAAATAAAGGGCTTCTGCTACAACTACTACTACTACTACAGTATAACATGGATTCTACACTTAAAACATGTTATGTTCTGTCAAGTAAATTTACCTGCAAACACTCTGGACTCAGAAATAATGACACGAAAAAAATATGGTTGATAATAGAAGACAATTAGTATTTTACAAAACAGGACAAGATAAGACAAGACAAATAGTATTATACAATAAGAGAAATGCAACTCAGACCACATCAGGCCACCTCCCTGCATTTCTCACTGAATGAAGGAGTTGCCTTTCTCATACACCTTTCCAAGGCAAAAAAAAAAATCATTGGTCAAATTCAACCAACTAATGAATATATACATTTCCTTGACCTAATATCATAGGTTGCTTTAACATCTGGTTAAGGGGCCATATAGAATCACAAGGCACTGTGATAGACAGAGACCCAGAGCCCTCAGGAAGAGCTACACTGTATGATTTATCTCATGAAATGTCCTTGCAGTACCATAGAAACAGGACATAGTAAGAGTTAACAGAACAGAAACAGCTTTCCATGCCCCGACCTTGGACAGTTTACAATTCTGTTAGTTGCTGTGGCTAATGCCAGGATCAGACTACACGAATTCAGCCCGATTTTGATACAGTTTTGTCATCGCTTTATCCCCCAAGCTGCTCAACTCATGCGACCCCTGTATAAGGCCCTGAGAGGCAAGGCCACCAAACACACTGTGGACTGGTCTGCGGAGAGGGACAAGGCATTTGTGGACACTAAGGCTGCTCTAGCTAGCTGGCGCAACAATGCTGGCACACCCGTCACCCAAGGCTCCGATCGCCATTACTACAGACGCTTCGGACTACACAGTCGGGGTGGTGCACAAGCAGTGGGTGAACGGCACTTTGCAGCCGCTTGCTTTCTTCAGCCGATAGTTACGCCCCAGCGAACGGAAGTATAGCACCTTCGATCGGGAGCTCCTCGCTCTTTACCTCGCTGTTCGACACTTCCGGTCCCTGCTGGAGGCCCGCCAGTTCACGGCTTTTGTGGCCCACAAACCACTGACATTCGCCATGGCCAACGTGGCTGAGCCATGGTTCGCCTGCCAGCAACAACAGCTCTCCTACATCTTGGAGATCCCGCCAGCAACGACAGCTCTCCCCCGTCACAGTTCCCGGTGCCCGAAAGGAGGTTCGACCACGTAAATATGGACCCAGTGGACCCCCTGCCCCCCTCCCATGGTTTTACTTACCTCCTCACTACAGGAACCACTTGATGGCCAGAAACCGTCCCACTGTCATCGACGACGTCCACCGACGTAGCCCAGGCGTTCATCGAGACCTGGGTCGCCCAGTTCAGCACCCCATCTGACCTGTCCGTGGACAGTGGCTCACAGTTTGCATCTGCGCTCTGGAACGCAGTCGCAGAGAGCATAGGGGTGAAGCTCCACCGCACCACCATGTACCACCCGCAGGCCAATGGGTTGTGCAAGCGGTTTCATCGCTCAATGAAGGCTGCTCTTCGGGCCAGCGTGAGTAACTGCTCAAACTATGCTAGGTTATCGTTCCCCAGTAGCGCTCTGTTACGGGTGGTATTATAGCACCACCCAGTGGATGTTAGCTGTAGTCAATGTTACGTAAGGCACGCAGTCTCCTGCGTGCGTCAGTTCATCTCTGTGTTGTTGATACTCACAGTTCGACACTAAAGCACATTAACTGTTAACTTGGAGTATGCCTCGTTTTTACACACCACTAGCTCAAACACCCTCCCGCAACAGCGTCCACAATCGTTTTTTTTCTGTTGTTTCTTTTATTTTTATTTTCGGAACACAAGACCGCCAGCATTACACACAGCGCTTCTGTAGCCATGACTGACAACTTGTTGACCCTCCTCCTCCTCGACGACCTATGAACTCGCGCAAAATCGTGAAAGGCAGCATACGATGATCGGTCGGGTTCATACTTGTGACGTTGCCAGTTTCCCGGACAAGACACGTCAAGCACTGTGATTGCCAAATCTGACATGGTGACCATCGTGAAAGACAAAAATATTGTGTAGTCTGATCCCGGCGTAAGAGATTCCCTAATGATTATGTTTTCAAAGCAGACCTGCTCAGAAGCTCTAGACAGTCTCTTGCCAGTCAGTCCATTAAAGCAACAACTCAACAATATGCCCAGTGGCCAGCTCCGTTACTATAGTACTGGGAGAGTACGGATAAATCATAGCAATCCCCTTCTGTCACTCTTCACTGGTTTGAGTACTGTGTGTATATAGTAGGTGTCTGTGGGCGAGTGTGCATGAGTGTGAATACGTGTGTGTGTGTGTGTGTGTGTGTGTGTGTGTGTGTGTGTGTGTGTGTGTGTGTGTGTGTGTGTGTGTGTGTGTGTGTGTTTATCTGTAGGCATATATTTTGCATTTTGTGTTTGTACAGTCTGCATTTATGATATTATGTAAGTGTAAGTGTTAAAGCTGAATTTTGGCCACGAATGGCAAGGATTGAAAGTTAAGTGGACAGGCTGTAACTGAGTGTGTTTGTGTATGTGTGTGTACACGCATGCTAGTTTTTAAGTGTGTGTCTGTGCGCATCTTTGCATATTCAAGTAAGAGTTTGTGTGTGCATGCATACGTGTGTATGTTTAGCCAAAAATCTTGGTGTTACGTTCAATGCCAGCTTTTCCTATGATAAACACATTAAAGAAATCACCAAGACTGCCTTTTTTTCATTTACATAGCATAGCTAAAATGTGGTCTCTCTTGTCCATGCCTGACGCAGAGACTCTCATACATGCATTTGTTTCATCCAGACTTGATTGCTGTAATGTTCTGTTTTCAAGTCTGCCACATGCTAGTACTAAAAGTCTTCAGATGGTTCAGAATGCTGCAGCCAGAATACCAACTAAAACTAGAACATTTTGACCATATTACACCAATACTTTCCTCCCTTCATTGGCTTCCTATCCATGTTAGATCAGAATACAAGGTGCTTCTGCTGACTTATAAAATCCTAAATGGGCTTGCCCCATCTTACCTGTCTGACCTCCTTAAACCTTACATGCCATCTCGAGCTCTTCGTTCTCAAAATACAGGGCTCCTGTGTGTACCCAAAGTTAAAAAGAAGTCAGCAGGTGGCAGGGCCTTTTCCTATCGGGCCCCGTTCTTGTGGAATAACCTGCCTGCTGCCATCAGACAATCAGAGTCTGTTGAGTCTATTAAATCCAAACTTAAAACTCGTCTTTTCGCCTTAATCTACAATTAGTTGCTCACAGAAAGGTGAATCAGTTCATTAGGACACAACGTTGTGTCCAGATGAACTGATTCACCTTTCTGTGATTTCCTTTCCTGGATTATTGAGCATGCATAAGAACACTATAATTAGTTCCCTTTAAACTGAATACTTCATGACCTGTACTGCATGGCAGGTCGGTTTCTGTCTCAATGAATTTACCAAGTACTGTTCTGCCGACAAGATCATAGAGTATACATTGTTGACTATTGCAAACTGTTCTCTTCTCTCACATGTCTTTTCTCTCTCTCTGAATGATGTCTTCTCCTGTCTCTTCTCCTGTGTATGTGAATGGTGTGAGGTGTGTCTCCCCTGTGTGCACGTGTAGTCTGCCCTCCTCCCAGGTCTCCATGGTGACAGTGGTCGCCACCTGGATACTGCTTGGTATTCTCCTCATCACATTCTTTATATATCTTATCAATCCATATAGTTTTGTTATCCTGTTTCAAGGTTGTATCCTTCTCTCTCTCTCTGATGTGCGACTCATGTATTTTGTCTCTTCTCCCATGTATGTGAGTGGTGTGATGTGAGTCTCCCCTGTGTGCATGTGTAGTATCTCCTCCTGTCAGGTCTACATGGTGACAGTGGTCATGCAGCTCAGCCGCTCAGGTCCTGGGCTGTGCCGGTGGCATCTGGACACTGCTTGGCGTCCTCCTCATCATATTCTTCATATATTTTATAATTCCATTATAATTCTGTTGTCCTCTTTCAGTGCTGTATTTGGTAAATTGTGTTTTATTCTGTACCCTCCTCTGTTGCTCACCCTGAGGTTTCTTCCTATTTTTTCTCCCTGTTCAAGTATTTTTTTTAGGGAGTTGTTTCTTATCTGATGCGAGGGTCTAAGGAAAGGATGTTGTGTTTCTGTAAAGCCCCCTGAGGCAAATGTGTAATTTGTGATAATGGGCTATACAAATAAAATTGGTTTGACTTGACTTGACTGTTAGGTGTCCGAGTTTGTGTGTGTGTATGCAAGTGACGGTCTGCGTGCGTGCAGGTGTACATGTTTGTGTGCAAGTGTAAATTAATCTGTGCATGTGGGAGTGCAAGTAGCATTTGTCCATGCATACATATGTTGTTGTTTTTTGGGTGTGTGCATGTGTGTTTGTGCGCAAGTAATAGTTTGAGGGTGTACACAACCATGCATTTGTATGTGCCAGTGTGGGTGTGTCTGTGCATGTGTGTTGGAGACTTGCTGGGGCTAGATCAGAAATGCTTTTAGCACCATTCTGCTCCTTATGAGACAACACCTGTCAAACAAAAGTGCACTGTGTTGACTGCCATCTATGGCATTAAGCTGCTTAACAAGCTTCTTTTCCTTGGAAAATGTAACGTCATCAGTTTGCTTTTAGCTTCTTCTGTTCTGGGCAGAAAAAGACAGCAATTAAAATGGCGCCGCTAATGGGATGTTACATGTTCAATGAAAAGCAAATTGAGACATGGAATTAATTAGAGAGTGGAAGAGAAAGAAAAGAAGAGATGGACAGAAAGACACGAGCATTTTTGGGGGGAAATCCCCCCCCCATTTTTTTCTCCCCAATTGCACCTAGCCAATTACCCCACCCTTCCGAGCCATCCCGGTCGCTGCTCCACCCCCTCTGCCGATCTGGGGAGGGCTGCAGACTACCGCATGCCTCCTCCGATACATGTGGAGTTGCCATCCGCTTCTTTTCACCTGACAGTGAGGCGTTTCACCAGGGGGATGTAGCATGTGGGAGGATCACACTATTTCCACCAATTCCCCCTCCCCGCTGAACAGGCGCCCCAACTGACCAGAGGAGGCACTAGTGCAGCGACCGGGACACATACCCACATCCGGCTTCCCACTTGCAGACACGGCCAGTTATGTCTGTAGGGACGCCCAACCAAGCCAGAGGTAACACGGGGATTCGAACCATGATTCCCATGTTGGTAGGCAATGGAATAGACCCAGACGCCCCCCTGAACAGCAAACTTAAGGTCTCCTCTTATGCAGTGAAATCATAAAGTTCTGCCTAATACCCCCAGCAGAGTCATAACTTCATCCAAAGTCACAACTCCTCCATTGTGGTGATGTTGGTGAACATGAAATAAACATGAGCTGAACTCGTGAATTTATGAACACAGAATTTCGTTATGAAATTTGGTACCAGATTAATTTTGATCTGGCATTTTACAGAAACTCTGAGATCTACAGTAATTATGAATTGACATTAAATGAGCATTGAGGCGGTGAATACACCATGTACAGAACAGAGACTGACAAATGCTTGACAAAGCGGCTAACGGACTTATTAATTATGTGTTTTGTTTCCTATTGCCTTGATGAAGAACTAATTTTGTCTAAACTGAATATCTGGCTGTCATTTTTTTTCTCGTTAAACTCAAAGACATACAAACAGCACCAGCTTAGAAAGTGCAGTTTATTGTCATTTGACGACTTCAGACCGAAATGTTTACACTCTTGTTTGGCCTCTGATGCAGTAAGGAACTTAATCACGTCATCCTTATTGAGTGCGATAACCCTTCAAGTGGTATTAGGTATACAAGCTCAGTAATGCAAAATTAATTAGGGCAGACACAGTCCTAGTTACTAGCTCATGCGACCCTTACAGTACCCAAAATCCCCTCTGTTGGCTGCTGCTGCATGAGAGTTGCCTGGTTCGAGTGGCAGTGACGGGCCAGCCAGCAGCAGAGCATCAGCTGAGAGGTGATGGATGGGTCTGAGGAACTGGGTTACACAGGAGCAACTCACACCTGTCTCTGGCTACTTGACACAACACACATAGATGTACAAAACCTACACACACACACACAAATGACCAGGTCCTATGCTTACAAACAGCGTATATACAGACGAAAAATGACCGTCATGCCAGTAAACACACTACGCCTCTTCCCCTTCTCTAACCCATGTGACACAAAGGTATGCTCAGAGATTTAAACACTAAAGGTTTGTTTTTCTTCATCTCTCCTCATCCTCTTTCCCTTCGTAGGTCAACTCATTCATCTTGAGGCCTGCTGAGACGTCAGAGCAGGGCATGGCTCAATCGATCAGGTAGTCTCACTACTGCGGGTGAGTGTGTGTGTGTGTGTTTGTGTGTGTGTGTGTGAGTGAGAGAGAGAGAGAGCGAGAAAGAGAGAGAGAGAGAAGCTGTGTGTGTGTGCACATGTGTGTCCATGTGTAAAATGTCAATGTATGTGTCTGCGCATGCACATTCGTGTGTGTAGACAAGCCTGACTAGAGTGTTTTATTAGATGGAAAGGAGGCAGTGGCCTTTTGTTCTCCTATGACTTTCTCTTCTCTTTCCAGTCTTCTCTCCATCTTCCGTTTGTCTCCCATTCTTCCTCCCACCTGCCGCTGTTCTTCTTTCTTTTTTCTCTTCTTCAATCTACTGATCTTCCTCTCACCTCCTCATCACTCATACACCCCCCCACACCCTCTTTTATTCCCATCCACAGGTTGGCAGAGTCCACAGTCAACCTTGTTCTGATAGCAGTTCAGCCTTGAATGTTTTAGTTAAGTTTAAATGTATGCATGCATTAGAAGTAATGTAGCAGGAGTTTAGGGGTTAGCCGGGAATCGAACCTGGGTTCCCCGCACCACGGGCGACCGCGCTTACCAGTCAACTAAAGGGTTCAACCCGTTAGCCAAGGGCTAGCTAGTCTACACATCCGTGGTCGTTACACTGTTACACTACCCTCCCTCCTTTGGGAAGTGCGTCACTGCGCTTCAGCATATCAGCTCCCTCACGCCTCTGAGCACATGTGCATCCCACCGCTGTCACCCATATAGCGGGAATTCGGGGGCAGTCAGGAATCGAATCTGGGTTCCCCGCACCACGGGCGACTACGCTAAGCAGTCAACTGAAGGGTCGGACCCATTAGCCAATGGCAAGTGAGTCTACACATCCGTGGTCGTTACACTGTTACAGTACCAATTGTTAAGCATTTACAGTTCTGTGTTGCATGAGCTACTTTGTACATGGAGTAGCTTACTAGCTAACTATCTAACATGAGGTTCCTAGGGGGGAGCTTTCCAAGATGCAGGAGCTTCAATATTTAGTAGCACTGGAATGACAAATACATAGAAGAAATCACAAATTATGAATAAATTCATGATAATGTCAATGTTGACAAGAAATTCAAAAAGAAGCGCTTGTGTAACATGAGGTTCACAGTGGGGGATGTGAACTTTTACGGCCGGATGGTCGTTTCAGTTATTTTCACGTTATTCTCCCCATGTCTGTGCTCATCACTCCTAAAGTCATGCACATACACATGAACATAGAGAGAGGGGGGGGGAAAGCCTGGTTGACTCGAGCACCAATTAACACACACTAAAAAACATTCTAAGATATTTGTATTGTGGCAATAGACCTCTAAGACCCACTGTCGTTTGAATTGACCTAACACCTATCATCAGTCCCATGCCTCTAAAGACCCCTCACACGCTTTGTGATGTTGGCCATCTTAGGACCATCCTGGACAAATTTTCCAAGTCTTAAACAAAATCATTTGTCATGAAAGATGGTTGGCTGGCTTAAATAATGTGTGGCAGGTTTAAGGGCAGCTGATAGAGTGTCGGTCCACAGAGTTGTAGGCTCCAACGAAGTTCTAGCAGTGTCAAGAAAATGTAGGCAGTAGATGTGTCTCCTGGCAGGGCCATACAAGGATAAAAACTATTGCTACGGGGCGTCTGGGTAGCGTAGCGGTCTATTCCGTTGCCTAGCTACATGGGAATCACTGGTTCGAATCCTCGTGTTACCTCCAGCTTGGTCGGGCGTCCCTACAGACACAATTGACCTTTCGCAAAGTCCTGCCCCCCTTAGTTACTGTTGCTGTGCCCATCAAGCATTTCAGAATTATCCAGGAAGTAGCCGGAAAACACCAAAACATGAAGGAAGAAATCAGCGCATTGTGTGGGTAAAAGTAACAGTAATAATATGTAAGCTGTATTAGCTATCAATAATAGCTAGTAGCAAGCTTAGTTTGGAGCAGACAGGTATTTTTGTTGATTTTTGATGGATTAAGCTGGCCATGGGGTCTGCTGCACTGCGAAATCTATTGCCGACATTGCGCTTCTTGCGTTCTGGGTTTCGGGAAGGGAAAGAAAATTACACCCCCTCCAAACTTTTCAGATATCTAGTATCTGATTTGCAGATCCCATAGGCACACTGTTTCAGCATTTTGTTGTGTGTTTGAAAGCTTGACGGACTGTTGCTAAGGTAGGATTGGACAAGCACCGTTCTGGGGCAGTACTTTGCGAAAGGTCAGTTGGCTGTGTCTGTGGCTGGGAAGCTGGATGTTGGTATGTGTCCTGGCCACTGCAGTAGCGCCTCCTCTGGCCTGGCCAGTCGGGGCATCTGTGCGGGGGGGGGGGGACTGGGGGAAATAGCGTGATCCTCCCATGGACTACGTCCCCCTGGTGAAACTCCTCACTGTCAGGTGAAAAGAAGCGGCTGGCGACTCCACATGTATCGGAGGAAGCATGTCATGTGGTAGTCTGCAGCCCTCCCCAGATCGGCAGAGGGGATGGAGCAGCAACTGGGATGGCTCGGAAGAGTGGGGTAATTGGCTAGATACAATCTGAGAAAAAAAGAGGGAAAAAAATCCCCCCCCAAAAAAATTACTGCTACGACACCATCCTGGTGAGTGACCAATAGGAGCATGGTAGAAAATGAATACATCCTATCGCACCAGCTGTGAATAGAAAGGTAAACATGTCACATGGGTTCAAAAACCCTGGTCCTTTTCTTTTTTCCTTTATTTGGGGGGATTTTCTACAAGAAAATAATTGCTGTCATTAATGCAGTTGCATGTGTAATTTCGCAAAACCCTTTTGAATGTCCCGGGTCATCTTTTCTTTCAGCGACACAAGACGCAGTTGGCTTGCTGTCGGTTGCCTTGTCAATCAAACCACACAGTCTGACAAGGCAGAGAGTCAAGATTTTATCTTTTACCCATTGCACAATATGACTTGTAATAAAACATGCACGACAGCCGCCATCACACAGGGTGTGGAGGCCATAAGGCAGAGGTGCCACCAATAACAAGGATGATTATAGATTTCATCAAACCCACCGGCTGTCTGCTTCCCATCCTCTTCTGGGTGGCAATGTCTAATTATCTAGTCGCCATGGGAGAGAGCGTGTTGGTGGGAGGGAGCAGAGTGAGATAAGGAGTAAAACTGTTAATGGCACTGGCTTGTGAAAATGTAATGAATGCGGGGCCAAAGTTTGGCAAGAGATAGAGGGAAGGGATGAAGGTGAAACAGAATAAGATATAAAGGAAGGGGCATCCCGGTGGCTCACCTGGTAGAACACATAAGACTGAGTCCCTACCACAGCGGCCTGGGTTCGAATCCGGCCCGGACCTTTTGCTGCATGTTATCCCCTCTTTCTTTCCTGCCTTTCCTCTCTCTCTCTGTCTCTCTGCCCCCCTCTCTACTATCGTTATAAAAAACGTATAAAAAAAGATATAAAGGAATAGGGGATTAGGGTGCTTGATACAGTGGGCGTCTACGTGGAAGGATGAATGGGATGAAAGGGCTCAAGGGGGCCATGGAGAGATGGAAGAGAGGGGATGAGGAGAAACGAGGGAGGTATAAGAGCCACAATGTTACAGTCACCTTCTCAGGTGAGAAACCCACCCTAGGTGAGTTAATAAAATATGCCATCACCTCTGTGTCAGAGAGGTAGCCACGAATGGATTCTCGTACATCACATTCGGCCCATCCAGCCTTCGTATGCCACATATTGTGATCTCTGAGAATGTGTGGGAATACAGAATATATAGCTGTATCAGCAGCAGATCATTTAGGTGGGGGAAAAAAAGCTGTTTTCCTGATTTCTCCAGAATGTAATTAAGCAATGTTTTTGTCTCTGTATGCATGCATGTGCATCTTCCTGTATGTACCCATGTTTCTGTGTGTATACGTATGTGTTCGTGTGTGTGTGTGTATTTGCATACCGCCGCCCGACAGCAGCTGCTCCCCACCACTCTTCATTGATATAGGATGAATGACAGTAATTAGGCAAACGGTGGTAGCTAATAGCATGGGCACAGTACATAGTACATGATTTGGACGTTCTACCTGCAACTGATTGAGGATGCTCAACTTGAAGTGTCAGCTACATAGATACTCTTAATTAGATGGTGCCTGCATCAGCTCAGCTATACTTTCTCCGGCATGAAGAGTGGGGCTGTTCCTCACGCTGGATTCCACTGTCTGTGGAACTTGTTAGCGAGAGTGCCCTGGAAATTGAGCCTAAATGATAAGGTGTTATGGTTTTCAAAACTTGAAAGGATGTTGATTGAGAGCCTTTTTTTTCCCAGGACAAGGTTGTTCACCATGTCTCTTATTAAGTAGCTCTTCCTGTGAGAGAAATACAAGCTTGTGCTCTCTGATGTGTGACTACTCCATTAAAATGCAAGTAGGACATGTTAAATTTGTACATGACACACACTGGGCTCTAACAAGAGCAGAACTCCAACAAGTGAGGTATATCCAAAGCTGAAGTCCAAACACCTGGAGTGCTGCTGATAGATATCTCAAGAGGTAGTGGTGGTGGGGGTTGGTGAATAACAGTTTTTCAGGAAGGTTTTTTTCTGTTCTCAGTTTTGCTGAACATTTTTTTTAAATTTTTTTCCCCCGCCTTTTTCTCCCCAGTTGTATCCGGCCAATTACCCCACTCTTCCTAGCCGTCCCGGTCGCTGCTCGACCCCCTCTGCCGATCCAGGGAGGGCTGTAGAATACCACATGCCTCCTCCGATACATGTGGAGTCATCAGCCGCTTCTTTTCAGCTGACAGTGAGGAGGTTCGTCAGGGGGACATAGCACGCGGGAGGATCACGCTATTCCCCCCAGTTCCCCCTCCCCCCCGAACAGGTGCCCCAACTGACCAGAGGAGGCGCTAGTGCAGCGACCAGGACACATACCCACATCCGGCTTCCCACCCGCAGACACGGCCAGTTATGTCTGTAGGGATGCCCAACCGAGCCGGAGGCACCACGGGGATTCGTACCATGATCCCCGTGTTTGTAGGCAATGGAAAAGACTATTACGCTACCCGAACGCCCCCAGTTTTGCTGAACGTTTAAGATGTGAATGTGTATATGCATGTGCATACACCCACACTCACCACTCATGCGCGCGCGTATGTGTGTGTGTGTGTGTGTGTGTGTGTGTGTGTGTGTGTGTGTGTGTGTGTGTGTGTGTGTGTGTGTGTGTGTGTGTGTGTGTGTGTGTGTGTGGTGAAATGTTATGGATGAGCAGAGATCTCAACATTTTCAGTGGAAAAGATTGTATCCCCTTCAACAAATGCAGCTTTGAATCATTTCCCCGAGTTTTCAGAACAAATGAAAAGAGGAATCAGTGAAACCTACAGTGATAATGGAGCACAGCAAAAACCACTGACGGATTTGCAATCAGTAGACCAATCAAAGCCAATCCTACTCAGAACTAGACTCTCTCCTTCAACTGAAAGGTCATCCAAGAGATGTAAACAAGGAAGTGGTAAAGTTTGACTGTTGCATATGACTGACCGGTGGATAGAATGACGTTAAAAAGATTGTAGATAAAACAGAACATTTTAATGACCAAATAAGTAAGTGTGTGTGTGTGTGTGTGTGTGTGTGGGGGGGGGTATCTCATAGACTGTATTTGGGAGAGCTGGATATGAGAAGAATCAGAGAGGAGGATGCTGCAGCTTTGGCAGCACAACCAAGGTGGGAGTATATTGCTGACTGACGTGCCATCAGTTTTCTGTCACACTATCTTATGCAGACACACAGTGCACTGTGGGCAAAATAATTTATGTTTAATCTCTTTTACACTCACTCACTCACTTTTTCAGATGACAATCTACCACGCTATATAATGTCACCTCCCCTGTGCAAATTCAGTTGATATTTGTTAGTATGAACCAGGAAAGCAGAAGAACCGTGTCTGTTGTCTTCCAATGATCAAATGATTGAATGGCATTCACTGATTTCACATTTGTGGTTTTACCTCCATTTAGTTGAGATTAAATGGTAGAGCAAACAATTATCAACCAGAAAATGTGACCATATCTCTGGGAAATCATCTGATGTAATATCACTGTGTTCAACAAAGTCCATCTCCTTTTTTACAGTCCTCACTTTAGTCTTATGACTAGTCTCTTAATGGCCCTTGGACACATCTTCAGTGATGTTCCTGGAATCACTGAGTGTGTGGGGTCTTCCCCCAGTTGACCCAGCCGGGGCTGATCAGACCCCAGCTTGTGTCCAGATGGCTAGCTACTTATGACTCTATGGCTCTCCTCTTTTGAGCTACAGCCATCTTGAGGCCCTCTCTGTAGCATCAATGGTACTGCAGATGTCTCTCCTCTTCTTATCTCCCGCAATGCCCAAATCTCTGAAGGTTTTGGCTAAAGAATGGGCTGCAAATCCCCTACATCCAACCTCCACTGGGAGGCACCTCGCTCTCCATCTAGCCTGCTGGCAGTTGCTGACCAGTCCTGTGTACTTGGTGAGCTTCTTTTCAAAGGCCTCCTCTAAGTGATCTTCCCATGGGACAGATCAGCTCCAGCAGCACAGCTTGCTTGGTGGACTCAGACACAAGGACAATGTCTGGTCACAAGGTTGTGTCCGCAATTTGTTTGGGGGACCTCAGCTGCCGTTTGAGGTCCACCAATAGTTGCCGGTCCTTTGCTGAGGTCAGGATGCCTGCAGATGTTCTTTTAGCGGGTTTTGGCTGCCCCCCAGCCCTGACAAAAGCGATGGCCTGCTTGGAGGGTTGAGACCACTTCGTCTACTTAATTCCTGAACTGATGCCTTCAGCGATGGTCTTCAGGACCTGATCGTGCCTGCATCGGTGCCATCCCTCTCTAAGTGTCTTTGTGCATCAGCTTAGGATATCAAGCCTCGTTAGAAAATAAAATAAATTTGCAAATCTACGCTGAATTGTCCTAGAGCATCGGAGTGGCATACAGTGTCTAAATCTGTTTAAGGTAAGTGTCTAAGCCTGTGCATGTATGCATGCACACATACACACACACACACACACACACACACACACACACACACACACACACACACACACACATAGACATACACGTGAAGTGCCTGGAAAGATTGGTTATATCAAATATAAAATGCAATATTCTTGTTACCCTTGACCCATTACAGTTTGCCTACTGTTCCAATAGATCTGTAGATGACACTTTCTCACTTGCTCTGCATACTACTTTGGTACACCTTGAACAGAAAAATGCCCATGTCAAAATTTTGTTTATTGATTACAGCTCTGATTTTAATACAGTTGTACCATCCAAACTGGTCTTGAAACTGAGAGGACTTGGTCTGGGCAACTATCTGTATTTGGCTGTTTTATTTCCTGACAGGCAGGCCCCAGACTGTGAGTATAAGTAAAACATAGTCATCCACATTAGTTCTTAGGACCGGCGCACCTCAGGGCTGCTATCTCAGTCCTCTACTATACAGTCTGTTTACACATGACTGTGTTGCCAAATATGACAACAGCATCATTAAATTTGCAGATGACATCACAGTTATTGGACTAATAAGCAACAGTAATGAGAGGGCCTACAGGAGGGAAATGGAAGATTTAACCATATGGTGCCATGATAACAACCTCTCTCTAAATATCAATAAGACAAAAGAAATCATTGTTGACTTTAGAAAGATCAGAGAAAATAACATTCCTGTTTCTATCAATTGGTCATCTGGTGAAAACGTGGACAGTTTTAGGTTTCTCAGTTTAAACATCGCAGACACCCTCACATGAACTCTCAACACCAACTGCGTCCCGAAGAAGGCACTGCGGAGGCTGTATTTTCTTTTCAGGTTTTTTTTAAAATGTTCTATCTTTTTCTCCCTAATTGTACTTGGCCAATTACCCCACTCTTCTGAGCCATCCTGGTCGCTGCTCCACCCCCTTTGCCAATCTGGGAAGGGCTGCAGACTACCACATGCTTCCTCTGATACATGTGGAGTCTCCAGCCACTTCTTTTCACCTGACAGTGAGGAGTTTCGCCATGGGGACGTAGTGCATGGGAGGATCACGCTATTCCCCCCCAGTTCCCCCTCCCCCTTGAACAAGCACCCCGACTGACCAGAGGAGGCACTAGTGCAGCAACCAGGACACATACCCACATCTGGCTTCCCACCTGCAGACACAGTCAATTGTGTCTGTAGGGACGCCCAACCAAGCTGGAGGTAACATGGGGAGAGACTGTATTTTCTGAGGTGTCTCAAGAGTTTTGGTTTGAGTACCAAAAGTCTTATAAACTTTTATCACTGTACCATCAAGAGTGGCTTAACAGACTGTATCACAGTGTGGTTCGGCAACCTGGCTACTCAGGACTGCAGACTGCCTCAAAGGACTGTAAAGATAACAGCAAAAATAATTGGCATGGCATTACCACAACTTCATAATATTTATACCATTCACTGCAAAAGAAAGCCCAAAACATCAATAAGGACACCAGCCACCCCGCTCATGGTCTGTTTTCACTCATTCCATCTAAAAAAAACCCCAACCATTTCAGTAATAGGAAGTCAGGTTGCTGAACAGCTGACACACCTATACACACCTTGTAATGTTGTGTTATCGTGTACTGTATATTGTGTATATACTACTACTACTTTCGGCTACTCCTGTCAGGGCTCACCACAGTGGATCATCCATTTCCATTTCTTCCCGTTTTCTGCATCTTCCTCTGTAACACCAGCCACCTGCATGTCCTCCCTCACCACATCCATAAACCTCCTCTTTGGCCTTCCTCTTTTCCTCTGACCTGGCAGCTCCATATTCAGCATCCTTCTCCCAATATAACCAGCATCTCTGCTCCACACATGTCCAAACCATCTCGATCTTGCCTCTCTTGCTTTGTCTCCAAACCGTCCAACTTGAGCGGTCCCTCTGATATAATTGTTCCTAATCCTGTTCTCCTTCGTCATGCCCAATGAAGATCTTAGCATCTTCAACTCTGCCACCTCCAGCTCCGCCTCCTGTCTTTTTGTCAGCGCCACTGTCTCAGAACCATATAACATAGCTGGTCTCACAACCATCTTGTAAACCTTCCCTTTAACTCTTGCTGGTACCCTTCTGTCGCAAATCACTCCTGACACTCTTCTCCACCCAGTCCACCCTGCCTGCACTCGCATCTTCACCTCTCTTCTGCACTCCCCGTTACTTTGGACAGTTGACCCCAAGTATTTAAAGTCATACGCCTTCTTCACCTCTACTCCTTAAATCCTGACCATTCCACTGCCCTCCCTCTCACTAACACATAGGTATTCCGTCTTGCTACTATTGACTTTCATTCCTCTTCTCTCCAATGCATACCTCCACCTCTCCAGGCTCTCCTCAACCTGCACCCTACTCTCGTGGCAGATCAGAATGTCATCTGCAAACATTATGGTCCACAGAGACTCCTGCCTGATCTCGTCCGTCAACCTGTCCATCATCATTGCAAACAAGAAAGGGCTCAGAGCCGATCCTTAATGTAATCCCACCTCCACCTTGAACCCATCTGTCATTCCAACTGCCCATCTGACCATTGTCACACTTCCCTCATACATATCCTGCACCACCCCTACATACTTATCTGCAACTCCTGACTTTCTCATACAATACCACACCTCCTCTCTTGGCACCCTGTCATATGCTTTCTCTAAATCCACAAAGACATAATGTAACTCCTTCTGGCCTTCTCTATACTTCTCAATCAACATTCTCAAAGCAAACATTGCATCTGTAGTGCTCTTTCATGGCATGAAACCATACTGCTGCTTGCTAATTGCCACCTCTCCACTTAACCTGGCTTTTATTACTTTTTCCCATATCTTCATGCTGTTGCTGATCAACTTTATACCTCTGTAGTTTCTGTAGTTCTCTGCAGTTGCTGCAGTTCTCTGTTCCCTTCACAAGGGAGCAGAGCTGATGAGGAGGCGATGGGTAGGTATGGTGTCAAGGAGAGAAATGTGGAAGGACAGATGGTGGTGGATTTTGTGAAAACGATGGAAATAGCTGTGGTGAATACATATTTCAAGAAGAGGGAGGAACACAGGGTGGCATACAACAAGAGTGGAGGAAAGTGCAAACAGGTGGACTATATCTTATGTTGAAGGTGCGATCTAAAAGGGATTGGAGACTGCAAGGTGGTGACAGGGAAGAACTTAGCTAGGCAGCATCAGATGGTGGTCTGTATGATGACTGGAGACCAAGAAGAGGAAGCAAGTGAAGGCAGAGCCCAAGATCAAATGCTGAAAGTTGAAGAAGGAAGACTGTTGTGTGGAGTTCAGACAGGAGTTAAGACAGGCACTGGGTGGTAGTGAAGAGTTGCTGGATGGCTGGGCAAGCACTGCAGAAATAGTGAGGGAGACAGCTAGGAAGGTACTTGGTATGTCATCAGGACAGAGGAAGGAAGACAAGGAGACTTGGTGGTGGAATGAGGAAGTACATGAAATTATACAGAGGAAGAGTTTGGCCAAGAAGAAGTGGGATAGTCACAGAGATGAAGAAAGTAGACAGGAGTACAAGGAGACGCAGGGTAAAGCGAAGAGAGAGGTGGCAAAGGCAAAGGAAAAGGTGTATGGTGAGTTGTATGACAGGTTAGACACAAAAGAAGGAGAAAAGGACTTGTACCGATCGGCGAGACAGATGGACCGAGCTGCGAAGGATGTGCAGCAAGTTAGGGAGATCGAGGATAGAGATGGAAATGTGCTGACAAGCGAGGACAGTGTGTTGAGAAGGTGGAAGGAGTACTTTGAGGGGCTGATGAATGAAGAAAATGAGAGAGAGAGGAGGTTGGATGATGTAGGGATAGTGAATCAGGAAGTGCAGTGTATTAACAAGGAGGAAGTGAGGGCAGCTATGAAGAGGATGAAGAGTGGAAAGCAGTTGGTCCTGATGACACGTGTGGAGGCATGGAGATGTTTAGGAGAGATGGCTGTGGCGTTTTTAACTAGATTGTTTAACACAATCTTGGAAAGTGAGAGGATGCCTGAGGATTGGAGAAGAAGCGTACTGGTACCGATTTTCAAGAACAAGGGCGATGTGCAGAACTGTAGCAACTACAGAGGTATAAAGTTGATCAGCCACAGCATGAAGATAATGGGAAAGACTAATAGAAGCTAGGTTAAGAGGAGAGGTGATGCTTAGTGAGGTGCAGTATGGTTTCATGCCAGAAAAGAGCCCCGAAGATGCGATGTTTGCTTTGAGAATGTTGATTGAGGAGTTTAGAGAAGGCCAGAAGGAGTTACACTGTGTC
Organism: Lampris incognitus; assembly: GCF_029633865.1. NCBI lineage: Eukaryota > Metazoa > Chordata > Actinopteri > Lampriformes > Lampridae > Lampris > Lampris incognitus. The sequence continues at coordinate 25,776,752 of NC_079226.1, forward strand.
TTTGTAGATTTAGAGAAATCATATGACAGGGTGCCGAGAGTGGAGGTGTGGTATTGTATGAGGAAGTTGGGAGTTGCGGGGGAGTATGTAGGAGTGGTGCAGGATATGTATGAGGGAAGTGTGACAATGGTGAGTTGTGCTGTTGGAATGACAGATGGGTTCAAGTTGGAGGTGGGATTACATTAAGGATGGGCTCTGAGCCCTTTCTTGTTTGCAATGGTGATGGACAGGTTGACGGACAAGATCAAGCTGGAGTCTCCACGGACGATGATATTCGCAGATGACATTGTGATCTGTAGCGAGAGTAGGGTGCAGGTTGAGGCGAGCCTGGAGAGGTGGAGGTATGCATTGGAGAGAAGAGGAATGACAGTCAGTAGGAGCAAGACGGAATACCTATGTGTGAATGAGAGGGAGGACAGTGGAATGGTTAGGATGTAAAGAGTGGAGGTGACGAAGGCATATGAGTTTAAATACTTGGGGTCAACTGTCCAAAGTAATGGGAAGTGCAGGAGAGAGGTGAAGAAGAGAGTGCAGGCAGGGTGGAGTAGGTGGAGAAAAGTGTCAGGAGTGATTTGCGACAGAAGGGTACCAGCAAGAGTTAAAGTGAAAGTTTACGAGATGGTTGTGAGTCCAGCTGTTATATGGTTTGGAGACAGTGGCACTGACGAAAAGACAGGAGGCGGAGCTGGAGGTGGCAGAGTTGACGATGCTAAGATTTTCACTGGGAGTGACGAAGGACAGGGACCGCTCAAGTTTGACGGTTTGGAGACAAAGCAAGAGAGGCAAGATTGAAATAGCTTGGACATGTGTGGAGGAGAAATGCTGGGTATATTTGGAGAAGGATGCTGAATATGAAGCTGCCAGGGCAGAGGAAAAGAGGAAGACCAAAGAGGAGGTTTACGGTTGTGGTGAGGGAAGACATGCAGATGGCTAGCGTGACAGAGGAAGATGCGGAAGACAGGAAGAAATGGAAACAGATGATCCACTTTGGCGACCCCTAACGGGAGCAGCTGAAAGTAGTAGTAGTGGTTGCTGCAGTTCTGCACATTGCCCTTATTCTTGAAAAACGGTACCAGTATGCTTCTTCTCCACTCCTCTGGCAGCCTCTCACTTTTCAAGATTGTGTTAAACAATCTAGTTAAAAACGCCACTGCCATCTCTCCTAAACATCTCCATGACTCCACAGGTGTGCTATCAGGAACAACTGCCTTTCTACTCTTCATCCTCTTCATAGCTGCCCTCACTTCCTCCTTGCTAATCCACCGCACTTCCTGATTCACTATCCCAACATCCTCCAACCCTCTCTCTCTCTCTCTCTCTCTCTCTCTCTCTCTCTCTCTCTCTCTCTCTCTCTCTCATTTTCCTCATTCATCAGCCCCTCAAAGTACTCCTTCCACCTTTTCAGCACACTCTCCTCACTTGTCAGCACATTTCCATCTCTATCCTTGATTGCCCTAACCTGCTGTACATCCTTCGCAGCTCGGTCTCTCTGTCTCGCCAATCGGCACAAATCCTTTCCTCGTTCCTTAGTGTCTAACCTCTCAAACAACTCACCATGTGGCTTTTCCTTTGCCTTTGCCACCTCTCTTTGCTTTACGCTGCATCTTCTTGTACTCCTATCTACTTTCTTCATCTCTCTGACTATCCCACTTCTTCTTTGCCAACTTCTTCGTCGGTATACGTTGCTGTACTTCCTCATTCCACCACCAAGTCACCTTGTCCTCCTTCCTCTGTCCTGATAACATACCAAGTTCCTTCCTAGCTGTCTCCCTCATTATTTCTGCAGTGGTTGTCCAGCCATCCGGCAACTCTTCACTACCACCCAGTGCCTGTCGTAACTCTCCCTGAACTCCACACAACATTCTTCTTTCTTCAGCTTCCACCATTTGATCTTTGGCTCTGCCTTCACTTGCTTCCTCTTCTTGGTCTCCAAAGTCATCCTACAGACCACCTTCCAATGCTGCCTAGCTACGTTCTCCCCTGTCACCACCTTGCAGTCTGCAGTCCCATTTAGATCGCGCATTCTACTTAAGATATAGTCCACCTGTGTGCACTTTCCTCCACTCTTGTACGTCACCCTGTATTCCTCCCTCTTCTTGAAATATGTATTCACCACAGCTATTTCCATTGTTTTCACAAAATCCACCACCATCTGTCCTTCCACATTTCTCTCCTTGACATCATACTTACCCATCACTTCCTCATCACCTCTGTTTCCTTCACCAACATGCCCATTGAAGTCCACTCCAATCACCACGCTCTCCTCCTTGGGTACACACTGTATATTGTGTATGTAACGTATGAATTCATTGTGTACATAGTCTGTTTTGTTTTATTGGATGGTGTGTCCTTATGTTCTTTGTCATTGTGTCCCTTGTGTTAAAGCAGAGCAAGGCAGAGCACAAGAATTTCTTTGTATTCTAAATACATATGACAATAAAGTTGAACTTGCATATACAATGTTCACATTCAGCCATCCATTCAGAATCCCTCACACCCAGCACACACGCTCGTATAAAAGCATCAACACACACATGCCTGCCCATGTATACACACATACACATACCCACAATGCTCACATACAGTCACCCATCCACCCACACAAAATCACCTACACTCAATACAAGTTTCATATACGCGTACCTATATGTACACACACAGAAACCTATAATCCTTGTTCTCTTTCCCTTTTACTTCTACACTCTCAAATCCTCACACTCCTTTCCTTTCCTTTCCTCTCCTCCTGCCCCTCCCCCTCCTCCTCCCCCCTCTACCCTCCACCAGAGCTCTGGGAGGTCATGAATATGGATGGGGCTGCTGCAGAGGGGAGAGGAATAAGCCATGGCCCACAACTTCTCTCTCTCTCTCTTGCCCGCTCTCTCTCTCTCTCTCTCTCTCTCTCTCTCTCTCTCTCTCTCTCTCTCTCTCTCTCTCTCTCTCTCTCTCTCTCTCTCTCTCTCTCTTTCACACACATACATATTTTCATGTGCATGCATATTTTCGTGTGTGTGTGTGTGTGCATGTGCGTGTGTGAGTCTGTGTCAATGAGTGTCCCTGTGTCACCACACAGCTATTTTTAGGTTTATAAATCTGTACTTGTACAAGCTAATTAACCTGGAGGTTTAAAATGAGAAAAATTAGACTAAAATTATTTTTTGGGGGTCACATAGGAAAGTTAAAAACATTTGTAAAGTCACAGGTTTCTTTTCCAATGCAGGTTGGGTTGGTGGGGGGGGGGGGGTCAGTACCGCTGGTTTTCATATTTCCAAATAAGGTAGGTTATGTGATATCCATCTAAAGTGTCCAGGTTACTGTAAACAGAAAACAGCATTGATCCACCTGATCTTGGAGACCATCCATTTAAAAGCTTATCATTGTCTCTATTTCCACTTGTTAGCACTAGGAATGACATACCACAATCAAATGGTTTATTAGTTTAAAAGCAAAATTGGGTTTAAGAAAGCTTGCAACAGCAGAAATATTTAAGGGAAACACCTCACTTTACCCTTCACTATCCTTATTGATTAGTATTTAACATATGTGCATCACTCCGTAAGGTGCTTGAGGCATAGAGGATAAAGGGTGACGAGACTAAGCATATGAAGATGATTACAAAATGGAGAAGTTACACCCTGATGGTTCAACCTGGTTAAATGCACACCATGTTGGCTCAGGCCTCATCGCAATGTCCTTGGTTTGAATCTTGGCTCAAGTCTTTTGTTGAACGCCCCCCCCCCCCCGTCTCACTCTCTCTCTGTCTTTGTCTGTCTGTCTCTCTCTGCCTTGTCTTTCCTGGCCCTCTCCACTTTTGCTTTCAAATGCAAAGATAAAAGTAAAAATATAAGCAAATATGATAATCTTAAAAAAAGAAGAAATGATGATGATAATGATAATGGCAAAGATGATGAAATAGCCAAGGTGATTTGGGTATGTTTTCTTCCCAGTTGAGACGGGCTCATTGATGACGTTATGTTTAAACCAGGGTTCCGGTCCATCAACCCGGCCTAGGTGTCTGATTGTACATCTGTCCCACTGTGCACATCCCATTTACAACTCATACCGGGACCATTATCTGCTTCGTGAATATTTTACTGGAACAGGAACAGAGAGAGCAAGAGTGAAAGAGAGAGAGAGAGGACTAGAAATCACTGTAAATTACAGATTCTGCAGATAGCTTGTTGGTCTCACCACCTCGGCGTCTTTCTTTTTTGGAACAATTAAACTAGACAATTGCTCCCCTGGAATTGTCAGTCTGAAAGCGGCAAGATGCCAGCCACTCAGGAGCCAATATTCCCTCTCGCTTTTACTGCTGCAGGCTAGCTGAGCTCCTCAATTGTCATAACATGAGTGGGCACACAATAGAGCCGAGTTTCTGCCAATCAAAGTCACAGTCAATCAAACAAAATTGGCTTTCTACTAGGATGGTTGCCATAAAGAGACCAGTTATCAACTCTTAAGAGAACATGATTTTGACATCTGTTATTGTTGGGGGAGAGAGAGCTGCTTTCAGTGCTGGGTACTTAAACAGCCACATGAAAGAATATGAGGCATTGTTGAGAAATGTGCGGTGCAAAACAACCCGCACCCTATATGTCGTTTTACCATGCTGCATTTCCATGTTCAATATGTTACACCAAAACATGTGTTGTATAGACTTGAAGGGGGGGCGGGAAGCAATTCAGGTTATGACATAAAATTTAACCTTTTATAGCTTTTTAGCTGTGTTGACTCTCGTGCAGAGCCATTTCCAGTGCTATTTCTTGTCTGCTCCTCCCACTGTTTATTCCGTTAGTCTGACTGAGGCTGGGAAATGGGCTGGAAAAAAAAATTCTTCTTGACAGGAACTCACAACAGCTGTCAGAGGGTTTCCACAGTAGAAACAAAATGCAGCCTCATTTCGGGTAGGGTAAAAAAATACAAATATCCTTCGACTTTTTGGTGGCCTACCAGACTTGGGTGTGGATGAGATACAGAAGCTATAACGGGGCTGGGGCGGTTGTAAAAGGGGATTTTCAGGAAAGCCCTCAACTTGTCTGAATTAAAGCATTAAAAAATATTTACATATACGTATATATAAATATATATCAACACGGATACAGGAAAAAAGTTTCACTGCATTGCAGTACAGGCCTGTTTCGTGCGTCTTGCACTCATCAGCTGCGTGTGTGTGTGTGTGTGTGTGTGTGTGTGTGTATATATATTTATATATATATATATATTGCCCTGTGATGGCCTGGCGGCCTGTCCAGGGTGTCTCCCTGCCTGCCGCTCAATGACTGCTGGGATAGGCTCCAACATCCCCGCGACCCTGACAGCAGGATAAGCAGTTTGGATAATGGTTATATATATATGTTTTGATATGTTTTGCGGATGTATGTGTGTGTGTGTGTGTGTATATATATATATATATATATATATATATATATATATATATATATATATATATACACACACACACACACACATACATCCGCAGTCTCCCACGTTGACTTGGGTTCACATCCCAGCTGCAGTGGCTCCCAGCTGCAGTGGCTCCCAGCTGCCCCCTAATGTCAGAAGTGGGATGGTGAGACCATGAAGCCATTGGAAGCACGAGTGCCAAAAAGCGTAAGGGAGCTGATATGCTGAAGCGCGGGGACACACTTCCCGGGGGAGTGGGGTAGTGTAAGGACCACGGATGACTAGACTCGCTAGCGCTTGGCTTACGGGCCAGACCCTTTATTCGACTGATTAACATAGTCACCCATGGTGTGCGAGACCCAGGTTCGTGTCCCGTCTGTGGCGGTTCCCGGCTGCCCCCTAAATTCACTACACTCCCTTCCATCTCACTTCACCATCTCATTCTCCCATCAAATCCAATACACCATAAATATGGCAACATAGTCTCAAAGACAAAACGTTCGTATACAACTCATTTGCGTTTCCAAAAAAAAACCAAACACACGTACTCCGGTTTCCAAACTACATTTACTGACAACGTTTTGTCAGCAAACAGTGTAGTACTTTATGTATGGTTATGTGTATCAGATTAGAGATGATTAAGTTTAGGTGTGGGTTTGGTGTGGTTAAAATATCAAGGTAAAGGATTTGGGATTCTGATTGTTAATAATAGTTATCCATGTACACTGAGCGTATTTCAGGAATCAGGAACCAGGAACACGTTGTCATTTCACCTCATGTATTTGCGCATATGAAGTAAAACGAAATGCTATTTCCCCCAGCCCACAGCAGTGCAACATACAGAAAAAAACACATTCAAGAACTACAAAACACACATATTCAAACTAACACATATATCCAAACCAAAAAATTATCACTGTCCAAGGGAACAAACGCCAGCCAGGACGACTGTCAGAACCGCCGGTCTGCATGGGCTAGCAGTTAGCCTAGCCTGCCCAGATTACGCGTCCTGTCAGACCGCCCTCTGTGTTTCCTCCTCATGCGCAGCTTCAGATCAGCTTCCCGTATATTTTTGCATATCTTTGTTTCTTGCAATATACCCTAGCCTGCAGCTGGTCAATGACACCATGTGATTTGTGGTGTTTTTTGTCATGTGGGTCGCTTGTGTAGAACATTGTATTTGTTCCAATACATGTTTGACGTGTAACAGCCACCATACTAAGGTAAGCGCCTACTACTGCTACAGGAAGTATGTCAGCAGTCGGTCTGCCAGTTACATACAAAGAGCTCTGTTGTTCCAATCAATAAACGTGTTAAACGTTCTCCAGTGTCTGACCACTCGTCATTCTACATGGTGTCAGAAGACGTGGAAGTAGTCTCATCGAATGACGTGGCAAGAGAAACAAAAGTTTGAAAGTTAACACAATCTGATCAGCATAGGACATTGTTCAAATTGAAGGCTAATGGCTAATGCTGGCTAGCATGGAAGCTATCGTATAGACACTGAGAAGAAAGAAATAATTACTGAAACTCAAAGAGACAATCATGGCAGAGGGATTCCGTAAACCAGATCCACTGGTGTTTGACAACAATATTGCTGAGAGCTGATGACTATTTGAACAGGAATATGACATATTTGTTGAAGCTGCGCACTCAGATAAACCAGCTCACACACAAGCTTTCACCTTATTGAACCTGGCCAGCTCAGAAGCCATCGAGCAGGAGCACATGTTTATGTATGCTCCAGCTGTGACTGAGGGTGTGGGAGACGATCGCTGCATAATTGTCCCCACTGAATTAAGAGAGGACCCGGAGTGCCTAAAAGGACATTCTGTGAGTTATGCAATCCTCAAATAAATGTCACAGTGGAGCAAATCTTCGCTGGATATCCTTATGCAGTGATAGTTGATGACATCATTGTCGGAGGAAGCAGTGAGAAAGAACATGACGAAAATCTCAAGAAAGTCCTCGATCAAGCATGTGAAGTCAACTTGAGGCTAAACCCAAAGAAGTGCAGATTCAGATTGAAGGAAGTCAGTTATGTGGGTCACATGTTCACAAGCCAAGGGCAAAAGCCAGACCCATCCAAGACAAAAGCTATCAGTGAAATGTCTGCTCCAGAATATGTTACAGCTCTGCAGTGATTCCTTGGAATGGTCAACTACTTGGGGCGGTTCATCCCAAACTTTGGTGAGGTCTCAGCTCCACTGCAGCAGCTAACTCACAAAGACACAGAGTGGTGCTGGTACAAACAGCACGAAGATGCATTTAATACACTAAAACAGTCTCTCAAACCCACCTATGCTTAAAGTACTACAACATCCACAAGCCCATCACACTTACATGTGATGCTTCACAGTACGGCCTAGGTGTGGCATGTTTACAGGAAGCCCTTACAATTGCATATGCGTCTCGTACCTTAACACAAACGGAAATGCGATATGCGCAGATAGAGAAGGAGCTTCTTGTTGTGGTGTTCGCGTGCTCCAAATTCAGTGACTACATATACGGAAAGCGAGTCCAAATCGAAACAGATCATCAACCATTAGTCACTATTTTATCCAAGCCCATACACACAGCTCCAGCCAGACTGCAACGTATGATGCTAAGACTACAAAAGTATGACTTTGAACTGATCTACAAAAGAGGGAAACACATGTACCTTGCTGACACATTGTCACGAGCCCCCAGACAGATCACCGAGCAGCACAGCAATGAAAAGACTGATTTTGAGGTCATGGCATTAAGACACATTTCTTCTTCACATTTAGAAGAGCTCAAAGAACACACAGAAAGGGACCCAACCCTTCAGAAAATATGCAACATCATCAACCATGGATGGCCTACAAAGGAGTTCAAACTGCCAGCAGATGTTCGTCAGTAGTTTACATTCAGGGACGAGCTCACAATCGAAGATGGCATCGTTATGAAGGGCCCAAAGGCAGTAATCGCCAAATCGCTACAAAGGGACTACATCACAATCCTACATAGAGGCCACCCCGGGACATTGTGTTTTGGCCCACTATGACAAAGAATATTGAGAGAACACTTTCATGCCCTGTCTGTAACAGCACAAAACCACACTAACAAAAAGAGCCACTTAAGCTACATCCCATCCTATACTTACCATGGTCAACTGTAGCAACAGACATCTTTGAGTGGAATGGCCAGCACTACCTGGTATTGGTCAACTTGTACTCTGGATGTTCTGAGGTTGACTTGCTTCATGACATCACATCCAACACTGTGATAAGAAAACTAAAAAGACATTTCTCAGTTCATGGGAGCCCACACAAAGTAATCTCAGACAATGGGGTCCAGTTCACAAGCCACCGCTTTAAAGAGTTTGCCTCAACCTGGGATTTCATCCATGTGACCAGCAGCCCGGAGTTCCCTCAGGCTAATGGCTTAGCTGAAAGAGCTGTGCGCATTGCAAAATAATTGATGGAAAGGTCCAAGCGAGATGGAACAGATGTTTTCCTGGACCTGCTCAACCTTCGTAATGTACCACATGACCAGACACTTGGTTCACCAACTAAACGACTTATGTCAAGACAGACATGTACCACCCTCCCCATCTGAAAAACTTTGCTGGTTCCAGCTGCCAAGAACAGCAGTATGATCAAGGCACAGCTTACAAAAAAAACGCAATGCTCAAAAGACTTGCTATGACAGATCCAGCAGGCCCCTTCAGCCATTGGCCCAGGGACATGTAGTAAGGTTGCAGACTCCACAAGGGTTTGACCGGATGGGTACAGTAAAGAACATCTGTGAAGAACCAAGATCTTACATTATACAATCAGAAGGGAAAGAGTACAGAAGAAACAGGAGACACATTCTTCCTGTCTTGGAACCACCACTACCACAGATTGACCTCAGTGATCCCAGCATCATTCTCCAACAACCAACTGACCAGCGTGGACACGACAATCATCCCGTCCCTCAAGAGAGGCACCCTCAGCAAAACTCACAGTGAAACACCAGGGAACAAAAGTTCAGAAGACTTTCCAGCCCACACAGAAATCGGTTGATGACCCATACATCACACGGCCTGTCCGTGTTTGTAAGCCAAACAGAAAATACATGCCATGAACAGTATAAGGACAACAATCAGAGGGGCTGTTGGAAAAAAAAAGTTTTTTATATGCATACAGCAAGACATTAGGATTTGGATACATTTGACCTCATATTCATTTTATTTCATACATACTTGTAATGGCCAGAACTATATTGTTATACTTGCCTGCAGATTATTATTTGTGTTCTTAGTATTGGAAGCGTAGCTAAAGAGAAAGGATGTAGAACATTGTATTTGTTCCAATACATGTTTGACATGTAACAGCCACCATACTAAGGTAACTGCCTACTACTGCTACAGGAAGTATGTCAGCAGTCGGTCTGCTGGTTACATACAAAGAGTTCTGTTGTTCCAATCAACAAACGTGTTAAACGTTCTCCAGTGTCTGACCACTTGTCATTCTACAGCTTGTTTCCTGTTTAATGCAGTGTTCGAAGTGGGCTGGTACTCACCGGTATGCAGTTTTGGCACTCTACATTTTACTCTTTCTGGTGTACTGTGACTTTTTCTGGCACTTCTCACAAGCTGCCATACTCTTTTCTGCCCTCTCCATAGCAGGTTCTAATGGCCCTAAATAAACTACATTACCCAGGGGGCACTACGTGATGCTCACCTGTTCCCCTACTTGCCTGCCTGCTTTTCTCTGTTGGCGGCTAGTCTAAGTAACGTTACATTAACCTTACAATATTATTGGTCTGGCTCCAAAAGGGCAACACAAACAGAACACGAACAGAGTCAGGAGATGACGCAACAGAGCTTTGTTAGTCAAATCCTACATTACTAAACGCAGACTGGGAGCAGCAAGCTAACGTTAGTGCTACTCCTTTGATTAAATAAATTTATGTTGTGAACATCAGCAATATCTCCTAGTACCTTTTATTCACTGTAGAAATTCAGAATTTGATAATGATTTGCAGATACTGGCCGATACACACGCCAACATTTGAAAAAGGAGAGTACTGGCAATTATTTTTTCCCCACTTTAAACACTGGTTTAATGTTGCTGAATGATCACAAGTTACTGTGACCAGACAAACATTTGTTGTATTAACTATAAAGACTGCGCCTGTTTTCATGTTAAATATGTAGCTATTTTATTTTTCACATCGTGCTGAACATTTGATATGCTGTTGACATGCATCATCTGCACGTGACAGAAAATCAAAATATTTTTGGGAAATGCAACAAGTTGTATATGAACCACTGACAGTACCCCGCACAGAGAAGAAAATGATCAAGGTATCACATACTGAATCAGAGCGGACGATGCAACTTGAAACTCAGTGACATCATCTCTGTGCTGAGCTGCAGGAGTTGGAGTGATTTGCCAGAGCCTCTGGTGGGTCATCCAGGTGAGTGACAGATGGAGCCGTGCTGGCCAGCCTGCTGACCAGCTGGTTCTCCACCTGAGGGAGGCCGCTCTCTCCCTGTGCAGGGCTGCTAATCCTCCCTCTACCATCCCTCTGTCACAGCCTTGACCCCACCATCCCTCCCTGGCACATCACACTCCCATCGTGAGTTCACAGTGACCTGCTCATGCCAACGCAGTTATCTTTGTGAGCCAGTTCATAGTCAGTTGGCGAGCAAGTCAGCGAGTGAGGTCATGTGGTTGGGCAAGCAGACGGCTGGCAGATTAACTCTCAGCTGGGAGTTGGCGATGTGATTTGCAGCAGCATGGTATTTGCCTGACATGATACTCCATGCCTGAGCCTCCTATCTAGTCTTATCCCCCCGTCTAGATTCATTTACCGTATTCTGGTTTTCACGGATCCATTTTTACTTCACGTCCTCTGCCTGGTTGGTTTCTTTATGTCCCTCCCTTCACCCCCATCCTTCCCTTCTGTCTTTTCCCACCCTTACATTGAATTCTACTACCTCTCCCCTATCACTCCTTAGTAATATCTACTCAAGAGAGTCAGCAATCTGTGATTCCCATTTGTCATAACATAACCCACAGGCGAAGTGGGATAGGCTTTGGGAGAATAAGGTTAGAAGTCTAAATTTGTAAGCTCTTAAAGTTGTTTTAACGCACCAGTGCTGATACATTCCTTCCACTAAAACCACATCTCCACACTGCAGCAGAGATAGATTTATGACAAAGTGATACCCGCCCAAGTCTGATTCAGACACAGATCATTAAGCATGACTCTGTGTGTGTGTGTGTGTGTGTGTGTGTGTGTGTGTGTGTGTGTGTGTGTGTGTGTGTGTGTGTGTGTGTGTGTGTGTGTGTGCACCTGTGTGTAGAGAGCAAGAGTGAGAGAGATGCATAAAAACAAAGAAAGCGAAAAAAAAGTGAGCTAGAGGGAGTGAACACATGATCTATATATTGGCAAAAACATTCCACTTAAGACTTCAGCTCTTGACCCTGAAGCAAAGGAAGCAGCCAGAGAGTATAAAGCACTTTGTAAAATGGCTGACGCAACTTGGGCACAGGGGTTGAATTTTAATCATTCCACAAAATGCATCTGGATCAAGACAGGCTAATATCTGCCATGATGAATTGATACAGGTTAGGTGGGTTGCCAGAAAACGGGGAAGTGCTTACAAAACGAATGGAGCCAAAACAAAGTCATATTTTACAGCATATATATATATATGTATGTGTGTGTGTGTGTGTGTGTGTCTATATATATATATATATATATATATATAGAGAGAGAGAGAGAGAGAGAGAGAGAGAGAGAGAGAGAGAGAGAGAGAGAGAGAGTCTCTAATATAGCCTGGCCATCAAAGCTGCTGACACCAGCAAACACCACTTCCCAAGTTCCCAAGAAAAAGACTTCACAGCGACCAACCTCATTCCATCAAAGTCAGCCTTTCAAGACTGAGATGAGATGTACATCCCTTTCCCTGCCGCTGAGCTACTTCATAGCAGAATTACTTGCAGGATGAAGAAAACATATCATTGCAAAACTCCTTTCAGTTGTAATTATTCACATGCACTGATTGTTGTTGCAGATGCAAACAGCTGTCCTTCGGCATTCTTACTTAAGATACAACACACTGTCTTGCCAATCCCCCCCCCCACACACACACACAAGGAAAAAAGTAATCAAGTGCCAGGCTTCCACCATAGCCTATGAATTTGAATCAATGGGATTTTCGGTTGCTCATAACAATTAGCATGCTGGCAATACTCTAATCCCACACAAGACAGCACAACATGATTGAGTTATGATTTGAGTCACTGGTCAGTCCTATGAAATGGCCTTCAGACTGCAGAGGGTGGCGGCTTGCCTGCCAAAGGCTTACATGGCTATAAAGAGTTGATGGCAGCCACTGACTGGCCAGCCTTTGTTAAACCAGCTGTGAATGACAGGCAAACTGCTTGGCCCAAAGGTTATCAGATGCACAGAGAGGAAAATTCTCCCACCACACGCACACACACACTCACACATAGACATCCCACTCGTATACTAACAGACAAATAATATTAATGAAAATGTACTATGAACCCGCAGGCAGTCTTTTGGACCAGTGCCCCATAACGGCAGACGCTCATTAGCTTTAATGTACTGTAACTGTGAAGGCCCTTAGTCCAAGTAACCCGGTTAGGGATCAGGGTGAAGCCGACAACCTTCAAGGTTAGATAGAGGTGGGCCCAACAATGAAATGGGGGTAGCAGGACTAAAACGGCTCCCAGAGTAGATCTGAAAGGCTGCACCTTCTCCCAGCGAATTGTTGGTGAGTCTGCCAGGTTTCAAAATTCGTCAGACTTGTCTCTACGTGTTTTTAAGAAATGAAAGGAAGGGCAGTTCTCTTGTTTGTGATCATCAGTGTCTCCAATATTTATTTATTTATTTATTTTTTTACCTGAGGGCTTAGAGTCAAGAGGCCTCTCCCAAAATGTGGGGTTTATGGTCAGCAAACTGACACGAGCTATTGGACAGACGAGTCTCATCTTGTTTGGAATATTCTCAGAGCATCAAGGCCTGCTATTATTTAACATAGATGGCTGTAATGTATGAATGACCACGATTCACTCGTCCTCACAAGTCTCTTTGGTTTTCTCTCTAGATTGAAATTACTGCAAGATACACGTGTGGCTACTTGAAAAATAGTGGCCATTGAACTCACGAGTTCTTCTCAAGGGTAAAGATTTTGCCTTCAGCAGCACCAAAACAACACACAATGCCCTTATTCACCTTCAAGGTAAAGAGAGTTTGAATGAAGAGGCACCCGACCGTGGCGGCATGCACCTTCACCCATTAAAAAAAAACTGTTTAATTCACAACGCAGGTCAACATAAACCAACTTCTATTAAATTGGAAAAAGCAAAGGAGGGGAAAGAACACGGTCACATTTTCCCTCGAGTCAAGAGACAGATTAAGAAAAGTAAGTGAAGAACTCAGTGGGACAATTCAACAGAAATCTCCTCAGGGATTGGGAGGAGGATTGTAGTAGCAAGGGGGGCAAAAAAATGATGTAAAAAGTAAACCTTTAAAAAAGCTATCAAAATCTTTGACTGGAATGTCCATTTTTCACTCAATCCAAGAGAAAAGGTCATCTGGTATACTGCTGTTTTAATATAACACATTGATGATTGGCTTTCTATCATTCATTAAGATTTACCATGCTCCAAGGCACAAAACTATGATTAAGAGACAGCCCCCCCCTCCTTTTGTCTGGCCACCAGCCAGCCAGACTCCTGTTATAGGATCAGTATTCCACTCTGTTTCATTATTTAGTTTCTAATTAAAGTGCCTCTGGCTATGCCCAGACTCTCCCTCGCTCACTGTATTCCTCCATGCAGCTCCATGTGGTCCCAGACAGCTGCTCATCTACCAACAGCGCACCTGCATTAGTTGTCTCTTGCTACTTGTATGACTTTCCACTGACAATAGCCCAATCCGCCATTTGTTAATCTACTACTACTACTACTTTCAGCTGCTCTCGCTGCAGCGGCTCATCCGTTTCCATCTCTTCCCGTCCTCTGCATCTTCCTCTGTCACACCAGCCACCTGCATGTCCTCCCTCACCACATTCATAAACCTCCTCTTCGGCCTTCCTCTTTTCCTTTTGCCTGGAAGCTCCATATTCAGCCTTCTTCTCCCAATATACCCAGCATCTCTCCTCCACATATGCCCAAACCATCTCAATCCTGCCTCTCTTGCTTTTTTGATTTTCTTTTTTTTCCCCCATCCATCCATTATCCAAACCGCTTATCCTGCTCTCAGGGTCGCAGGGATATACTACTTTATTAATTCCCGTGGGGAAATTTTCATGCTGTGCATTTCACCCATCCTAGCTGTGTAGCTAGGAGCAGTGGGCAGCTGCTGTGCAGTGCCTGCGGACCAACTCTAGTTCATCTTGCCATGCCTCAGTCAGGGGCACAGACAGGAGTATTAGCCCTAACATGCATGTCGTTTTGATGGTGAGGGAAACTGGAGTACCAGGAGAAAATCCATCACAGACATGGGGAGAACATGCATACTCCACACAGAGGATGACCTGGGATGACCCCCAAGGTTGGACAACCCCTGGGGTTCAAACCCAGGACCTTCTTGCTGTGAGGCCACAGCACTAACCACTGGGCCACCATGCCACCCAAACAACTAATCAGGCCTGTGAGAAAGGCACGGGTGGAATTTGTCTCCAAACTGTCCAACCTGAGCTGTCCCTCTAATATACTCATTCTTAATCCTGTCCTTCTTTGTCACTCCCAATGAAAATCTTAACATCTTCAACTCTGCCACATCCAGCTCTGCCTCCTATCTTTTTGTCAGTGCCACTGTCTCCAAACCATATAACATAGCTGGTCTCACTACCATCTTGTAAACCTTCCCTTTAACTCTCGTTGGTACCCTTCTGTCACAAATCACTCCTGACACTCTTCTCCACCCACTCCATCCTGCCTGCATTCTCTTCTTCACCTCTCTTCTGCACTCCCCGTTACTTTGAACAGTCAATTTTGTTTAATAGTTGTTAATAAACGTAGCGAAGTAGTATCCGGTACTGCTGTCGCTGACTACAAAATGAACCCCATCCTGATGAAGATACACTGGCACACGAATGGATGCATCATGGGGGAACATATCTGTATGGGGAATTAAACATCAACCTGACAAAAATACATCCACTCTTTATGCTGTAGCTCACTGCAACACGGTTGTGACTGTAACCATCCATTTATCCAATATACACAGTCTTCCTTGATGGATGTTCGGTTTATCCTGTGTACTGTAGCTTAGTAGATAGAGCCTGCCAGTAACGCTGCCACAATAAGGGCTTACATCCACACCGGGGCCACTAAATGCCATAGATGGACACACTCATGGTGCCGTGAGGATCTTTAAATCAAAATATCCAACAAACAGCATATGTTACAAGGCTGTGCCAATCACATTATTCCTTTTTGACCTTGTCATCTGCACAGTCTCATTTCTCCCATACACTTTAGTGTCAAACATATGGGAGGCAGGTGTCTGCAAATCTCAAAGCAGCTTTCCCGAAATTCCCAATGTAAGATTCAAACAGGGGATAATTGATCTCTCAGGCTCTTGGCAATTAAATTTAAGTAGCTTGGCCGGTGGTCGTGAGCATATGTATGAGATAAGGGAAATAAACAGTAACTCCAAGCCAGAAGTTGTCAAAGCCTTGTACTGGAAATCCTTGATGGAAAACTGGCTTAGAGGACAGCTTTTGCAGTAATCATCTGAATCTCCCTTCATTTGAGGCATTTGCTATTTTTCATCTTGAGATTTGGTTTGCTTGTTAATAAATATCTTGGTGATGAACAAGCAATCTTTAGCAGGAAGGATGCTGGAGAAGCTTTCAGCACCAGCAACATGGTAGTGGATGTGTAATGGAAAATAACTACTCGCCAATGCCTTCTCCCACCGTCTTTCTGTTTGCACTGACTGAGAGAGACTGCACATAGGAAACAGGCAGTGGTCCATCTGTAAAAATCATTTCAAAGAGGATGGCTTCGGTCTCTTGGGGATGGGGGGGGGGCACTTCAAAAAACCACAAAAACCTTTTAAACTGCAGCCATAGGCATACACAACTTCAATCATGACAGGTTTCCTTACACCAAATGTACTTTAACATGATTTCAGAGCTCAGAAAAAAAGTCTCTGGTCTAATGGTTAAGTTTTGGAATAAGACTCCCCTTTTCTTTATATCAGAACTCAGCATCACTTTTTATAGAAACTTCATGCTCATATTATTCATTTTATTACAATGTTCATTCCACAGAACATCATATACAACACACTTCATGAGCCTCAAGCCAAAAAAGGACACTCTGCATTGCAGATTGGCATTATTACTCATGGGCAAATCTCTTATCGTGGACAGAACTGAAATACCAGTACTGGATTTCTTTATACGTACTAACATTACTTGATTAAGATATATCACATTGCTGCATTAACTCAATCGGGGGATGCAGAGGGGGGATGTCACTTTTACAAAGGGTTGGCTTTTGTTAATTTGTTTGGCAGGGGGTATGGCATTTCCTCACATCCCCTCTCACATCGACTCCTGGGAAGAGGTTAATTGGTCGCTGGTGTGCATTGTTGACAGGTTGGGCAACTCCTCCTGACCTACCAATCCCCAACACCCTCTCCCCATAACGCCCCCCCTCACACACACACACACCTGACTCCCTCTTCCACTGTACATCCATAGGTTCTCATTGTTTGTTTGTTTTTGTTTGTTCTCATGATCCATTAGCACTGTGATAGAACTGGACATGCACAGACCGATGGAGTCGACTGAACTTCTTCCAGAGGTCGGACCATGTTTGGATTGTGTCTAGCACAGTACAAATCCCTACTGCCACATATGCTGGCAATCGATCAATTGATCTTGCTATTTCTGCAAGGCGTGGAGTTTACCACTTGGCTGAGTGCCAGTCGAACGGGGAGGAGAGTCAGTCAGTCCATTCCAGTGGGTCAGTAGGCTGCAGCTATGGTCCACAGCTGACTTATACTTCCTGCAACATAGTGGTGTCATAATCACATCTGACAGCCATTTAAAGAACAGCAAACCCCTTACCCCTAACCTTTAACCCCATGAATTATTTGCTTTTACCTGCACACCTGTCCTTTTGGTCATCACTTTTATTATTGTTGTCCCATTTTTAATGTTTTCATGTAGTATTTTGAGATTTTCTATGTGTAAAAAATGTGCCGAAATAAAACATAATGCAAATGTTGTTATTATTATTGTTATTATTATTAAAAAAATTTGTAGCTTACTATGTTAAGTGAAATACACAAGGAAGAATGAGCATGCAAGTGAAATATTGTGCGCAGGTTATTGTAGTAAACGATGTACTTCCAGCTGTATGTTTATGTTGTCGGATAAAGAAATCATTAAAAACAGTTAAGCATATTTTCGAGACACAATTGTGTTGTTTTTCATCTGCACTTATGCTAAAAATAAGTTGCAATTGTTCTCTTTTGTGCTCTGACAATCCCCCATTTAATTGTTCTTCCAGGAGTGAAATCCGAATCATATTGAGCTTAATTGAATACTTTATAGCTCTCTTACTGTATGTTGATTGGGTTATATGGCGTGTTCGTCTGCTGGAAACTGGGTTTTAAGATACCACAGGGACTTGGCAAGACTTGGCAGTCTGTGGGAAGGGAAGGGTTTGGCTCTTAGTGGGTGAGAAGGTCAGCGGCTTTCCAAAACACACTAATAACGCTGCCAACCACCTAAACGAAGCCTGCTGTAGAAAGTGCTGACACCGACCAAGAAGGAAAAAACCCCACCACCCGCCCCAGCCGGCCCCCCTACTCGATCCAATTTCATATTCTCCGAGATTAACTTTGCCCCGCGCACCCTCCCACCCGTTTTTTTTCTCAGCTGTGCACTTCCAATTAAAGCTTAATTATAGTGAACTTCATCTATTTGAGAGATACGCACCGCATTACGTATTCACGGTTTAGCACAGGGTACAGTAGTTTGTGGGTAATGATGATGTACGATGTAATAACAGATTTCTGGCTCTGTCAAATCAGACACTTATTAGCATTCATGTGCTTGTCCAATTAACTCTTTTGATTAATGTGCCAATCAATTGAACTTAATGATCAGTGTTACGAAACAGTGTTGTGTAACACAGTTAAACTTCATTCAAACGGCGGGGGACCCTGATTAGCCAGATAAGTGCACAACAGGCTGTCAGCGGAATGGGGTGGAACGTTTAATGGGAAGAAATGGATAAAGGACAGAAGCGTTTAGGTGCGAGGTAGAGGGTGCGTGACATCACGTGGGCAATACAGTATAACGTGACAGCGAAATCAAATGTAATCACGGCAACAGCTTACCACAAAGACGTGTTGAACATGTTGTGTGCAATTGTCTTTCTGTTTTTCTATTTCTTACTCTCAACCCAAATTATAATCTTTTTTTCTTCTCTTTTTTTTTTTTGGAATACCCACCAACCCCCCCTTCTTTTTTTTTTCTCCCCAATTGTACCTGGCCAATCACCCCGCTCTCTAAGCCATCCCGGTCACTGCTCCAGCTGCTCTGCCAACCAGGGGAGGGCT
This sequence comes from Lampris incognitus, assembly GCF_029633865.1. Lineage (NCBI taxonomy): Eukaryota > Metazoa > Chordata > Actinopteri > Lampriformes > Lampridae > Lampris > Lampris incognitus. Next base: position 25,795,733 of record NC_079226.1, read on the forward strand.
GCAGACTACCACATGCCTCCTCCGATACACGTGGAGTCACCAGCTGCTTTTCACCTGACAGTGAGGGGTTTCACCAGGGGGATGTAGTGCACGGGAGGATCACGCTATTCCCCCCAGTTCCCCCCGGAGCAGGCGCACATACCCACATCCGGTTTCCCACCCACAGACACCCCCAGTTGTGTTTGTAGGGACGCCCGACCAAGCCGGAGGTAACACGGGGATTCGAACCGGCGATCCCCGTGTTGGTAGGCTATGGAATAGGCCGCTGCGCTACCCGGATGCCCATTATAATCATTTCTAATTCTCACTGATGATGAAATTTGTTCAAAGATCGCATCGTCTTCCTGGATGATCCTATTGTAGCCGAGGCTTGTCCTGTAGTGAGCTATGTACAGTGTTGCATGAATGGCATGTCTTAAGGGTTTTACTGGTTCATAATGATGCACCGGATTATCCAGGAGGAATTAGTACATCTGAGCAATTCGCAAACATTTTTAGGAGGCAGACATAAATAAGCCAGGACTAAAAAGTTTAAATAAATTTCAGTCACATTTGCGATAATTGTCCCTCTCGCAAGCTTGTTAATTAAAAAGCTGGCCTGAAAATGTGTTATTGGTTTCTTTGAGGAATATAATCTGTTTACGAGCGTAGACGGTTAGATGGATCTTAGTTGTAGCTGTGAATATTCAAATGTTGTGTTGTGCATCCCACTTGTGCACGTCTGAATTTCTTTTGTGAGGCTCATGCTTTGAATCTACAAATGGCACCTCCGACAGAGGTCTGAATTTTAGGAACTGTCTGGATGTAGAGTATGCTCCAGCACGTCACATGCCAATTTAAAACACACCTGTGGGCATTTGTGTGGTCCTCGATTGATATGCTCGATCTGAAGGTGGCCAACAAAGTAAAAGGCATGAATTGAATTGAACTGAAGTTGAGTAGGTGGGATCTGTTGAACTCCTGTTTGTCAGAAGGGTGATAAAGTGTCTGAAACACGGTTCGAAATGCTTGAGGAATAGCAAGAAGCATGTGTTACATCTTTTAACTGTCATGCCTTTACTTACCCTTTGCCCCCCCAGTAGTTGTGAGTCGGAGAATCCCCTCCTGTACACCAGAGACTGTGAGTGTCTCACAGCGAGGCATGCTGAGTGGTGAGGAATAGTCAGTTCTGACTGGCCACAGCCCTTACCCCGAATTACCTCTCTATTTCCACCTGTTTCATACTCCTTTTCATGTTCGGGGTTCTGGTTCATGTTCTGGTTGTTTATATCTCACTGTAGTAGTAGTAGTAGTAGATAGTCAATTGAAACCATGAAATTTTAAAAAGTGAGATGTCTACAGGCAAACGAGTCAGTTTGATTCTTGGAAGGATGGTTCTCACACTGTGCTCTTCTCTGAAAATGCCAATGTTGTGTTCATCCATGCATTTATTATCCCGATACCATTTCCTCCACCTATCCACCCTTTTGACCCTCCCTCGGTCTTCCTCTTGGCCTGTACGGTGATCTCAGGGGTGAAAAGCCTTGGTCCCCTTGGGGCTACAGAGGAAGAGATTTTCAGTGTGATGGCAATGGATGTCTTGCCAACACATACTCTGGAGCGGGTGCCTAGTGGGGTCTGTATGGCCCCATACACGAAAGAAACAGAGAGAGCCCATCCAATAACAATGGCCCCTCTGTATGATGCCACATCCTAGGAGATAAGACCCTGCCAGTAATGGCTCCTGGCCCAATTTATTCATACGTGTGCGCGCGCACACACACACACACACACACGCACGCACACACACACACACACACACACACACACACACACACAAGTCTCTGCCCCATGCCCTGGATGGGTCCTCTGTGTGTGTGTGTGTGTGTGTGTGTGTGTGTGTGTGTGTGTGTGTGTGTGTGTGTGTGTGTGTGTGTGTGTGTGTGTGTGTGTGTGTGTGTGTGTGTGTGTGTCAACGGGGATGGGACCATTGTGAGGCCCGCTGGGGCTCTGGCTTTATGACTTTATGTGGAATTGGAGCTCCATATAAACGGCGATCAACCATTCTCCAGGGGATGAAATGCCAAATGAAACCAGCCACTAAGGGGCGATAGAGTTTGGCCCCAAAAAGGCAGCGTCCTTACTGACCCCCCTCCTCCCCCCATTCAAAGTCAACATGTTGTATTGTCTGTATTGGTCTGACTCCTTTACAGTTCCTAAAAGTTTTGTTAGATTTGGGTCTGGGGATCAATTGCATTTACATAGCATAGACATTGTTTTGTTTTGTTTTTTTGTTTTTTGAATTTTATTTATAGACGTTTATTCCCAGTGTCACAAATTACATCACTAACACTGTGGTGGTATGATGACGCATTGTGCTATGCTGTGAGAAACACCAGTGAAATGGTTTTTGGAAAATGAATTTACTTATGCTTGGCATTGGGTGTAAAGGCTTTTGCATCATTTCGTGGAGAGACTCGCTGCAATTCTGGAGCATAATACAACGCCAAAATCTGCTTGTGAAAAAAAAACAAATCTGGAAGGTGGAAACTCAGTTGTGAGTCTATGTGGGCATTAATCTGTGATTGTGTTTTCAAATTTGGCTTTCATTGGTAACTGCTGGCACACTTAAAATAGAAATTGCTAGAATGAAAGATTACAAGAGCCGCTTCAAGGAGACTGGCCAGGTACATTCGCAGAGTCACAAATCTGATATTTTTCTCTTTGGGTGTAAGAAAGCTCCTAATTGATGTTTTGAAAAAGAAGGGGAAAAAATGGACTGAAGATTACAAAAAAGTTTTGAAATGTTAAAAACTTGGTTTTAAAAGGGTGAATCTTGATTTTTATTTATTTTGTTTTATTTTTTGGCATTTTTCTAGATGTGATATTTGCACTCGGGTTGTTGCTGATGCAAGAGAAAAAAAAGCCACCAATATTGCAAACGAGAGATCAAATCATGGGATTTGTGCCACCGTTTTGCCAAGGTTTACTTTTGAAAATCTGGTGTGCTTTCCCCATTTACGCTTAGTTAAACCAAAATTATAAAAGAAACATTTTTTTTAGGTAGTTATCAGTTCTGCTGTAGACAAAGACATGACGAATGGCAGTCAGTTTAGTGCTCGCTCTCCTTGACTCACTGCGTCTCCATGCAATGCAACGAGACACAGTGTAATCAGTTGTGTAACCAGTTACACAATCGATGTTTTGTTGTTGCATCCTTACTTTCCATTCTGAGATAAGTTCCAGTGTTCACGGCTGATACGATGACTCTCCTACTGGAGGGAGGATGACCATCTCCAAATTCACATTCAAATTCAAATAGATTGGAATGAACAAAAAATACGTTGTTGCTAAAGCAGTTTGCAGAAGAGTCAAACATTACATCACATATCAAATACACATTAAATTCACATTACCTCACATATTAAATACATAGGTGTCATTACATAAGCAGGTTCAATATTTTTGCCTACTGAAGCAGTCAAATACTTTTTCTTGCCATACAGTACAGTGCAATAAATGTTGTACAGTGTAATACAATTACTTAATAGCATATAATTTGGGGGATCTTATAGTGGTTGTGAGTCCCGCAGGCTGTGGCAGGCAGATCCGTATTTAGCTGCCAGAGGAGCCGTTGTTCCTTCACCCGGGAGAACTGCCAGTTTCTCTTTTGGGCTTCACAGTATAGGAAGTTTGGTGTTTTCCTGGCTATTTCCCCGAAGTGCAAGTCTCTTACTGAAGAGAACTTCTCACAGTGGAGGAGGAAGTGCATCTCTGTTTCTCCCTCCCCTGTCCAGCAGTGACCACATATAAGCTCCTCTCTGGGCAGCCATGTTGGTCTGTGTCTTCCTGCTTCTATAGCCAACTGGTGGTCACTGAGGCTGTATCCGGTCAGGATCTGTCTCTGCTTCGTATCTCTGACAGAGTGGAGATACTCGGCCAATCTATATTCTCTGTTTAGGGCCAAATAACAGTTTAGTCTACTTTGGGTTTTAGTTTCATTTCTCCAATGTTCCAAATATATATATTTTGACCAATTCATTATTCTGCTGTGCTCTCTCTCTCTCTCTCTCTCTCTCTCTCTCTCTCTCTCTCTCTCTCTCTCTCTCTCTCTCTCTCTCTCTCTCTCTCTCTCTCTCTCTCTCTCTCTCTCTCAATGTCTCTCAATGTCTCTCTTGAAATCCATCTCTTTTCCCTTCTTTCTGATGTGTGCACTTGTGTTTAGTTTCATTGATTTTGTGCGCTGTAGCATGTGTCAGCTGTTATGCATTTGGGGTGCCGAGAAGAATGAAGGAGGTTATCTTTTCAAAACATGTAATTCATCAGCATTGGACAAATCTATAAATGACACAAACATCATTGCCAGCAACCGCACATTTCTTGAACTGTTGTTTCTCTTCTCATCGAACTTATTGTTTGAGAAATGTGTGTGTGTGTGTTGGGGGGGGGCTCACTGTTTCAAGGATTGGACAATATTTATCTACAAGAGAGCTGGAGAAAATAGGTTTGTCCCCAGTGACATTTCCATCGATTGAAACATTCCCGTCCCTTCCCGCTGAAAATGACTAATCTCGGGGCTTGCAGTGGCAGGTTTGTTCCTGGGAGGTCAAGGTGCCATGTCCAGAGAACATGTTAGACCACAGAAGGATTCCTTGTTTTTATCCTTACATGGATTTTTCAATCTCACCCCCCAACTGCACTCAAAACGAAAGAGAGAAGAAAAAAAAGAAAGGAAATGGAAATGAGAACCCCCCCCAACATCTCTTGTTTGCTGTTCTTTTGATGAAATGTCCAACTGGAAACAGATGAAAAGCACAAAGGGAACAATGTTTTCTCTGTACCCGGGACTGGTTGTGTTTTTATTAGTCTTACGTTTTACATATGGTGCAATTAAACAGACAAGAAAGACAACGAAACAAATAGAGCGAATACAGGGACGTCAATCTCTCTCTCTCTCTTTCTCCAACTTCCCGTGTACGTCACTTTCTTTGTCCCAAACTTAAACCCTTCTTTTCTTATTAGACTCCCAGTAACGCCTGGGTATTTACGGACGTCCCCTGGAGACCGTGTCTGTCTAGTTTAGCTCGTCGTCCCCTCGCACCACAAAGGCTCAGCTCTCTTAGCCCCGGCCTGATGCGGTCATGATCCGGCGGACATAAAGCCCTCACGCTGTAGGGTTGTAGCCATGACAACGGGTAATCAGTGGCGGGTAATCAGTGAACTTTTGTGCATCATTCGTCTGGAAGAGGAACGCTGCCGAGAGAAGACTTGGCAGACCGTGTGTGTGTGTGTGTGTGTGTGTGTGTGTGTGTGTGTGTGTGTGTGTGTGTGAAGGTAATCCCCTCACAGTTCTATATTTACTCTCTGTAGATATGCAGGTTTGATGTGCTGTAATTTTTCCAATATCCCATTCCTCTGAAATTCATTTGAAACACAGTTTTGTTTTGTTTTTTTCCCAGAGTATTCTAATAGGCCCCTGCCAAAAACCCAATGTTTCTCCTTTAGTCTTATCTGGGGAATAGTGACTCACTGAGTCATGTCATTAGATAATGGCTCTGGAGGAGCTATTCAAATAAACACAGTTCCTGGATGTAGCATGGAGGCAGACAGCCCGGTGTTGTATTTTTTTGTGGGGATACCAGGGGATTTCCAGCACTGCTGCGGGGCCCATCTGTTGTAGATCGAAGCCGCACCACATAGCCGCTGACCCGTACTGCAGCTGCCCTGACACAATATTGTTTTTAAAAGTACACTACAGCTGCCATCTGGAGCAAGAAATTCACACTGTAATCCCATTAGTACATATACAGTCTTTCTTTAACTAAAAGCAGATTCTGAGCTCATCATTCACTTATTATTGCTCAGTAGCATCACTACCCTAGCCACTGTGTGCCTCCAGCACACAAAATAATGAATAATCTATGCTTTTTAAGTGCAGTCGTCTGTCAGTACCATGATTTACTTCAGCATGCTTCTCGTCAACCTATCCACGAGGTCCAAGCGTAGACTTGGCACCCCCGACAACACCTTGAATATACATTTAATATTTCATATGAGCGCTAAATAAACATGGAGCAAACTGAAATTGACCATGGTCTGATCATTTGCCAGGAGCTTTTGAGGTGCAATGCCACATTAGCAGGGTTGCAGTGCTCCAGTTTGGACTGGGTCTGGAGTCCACATCTCAAAGTTCTGTGTCTTCGTCAAAGTTCTTCGCCTTGGGTCTCCGGCTTCACAGCATTTAATGACTCAGACTTGACTTGGACTGTGTTGACTCGTGATCATTTTTCCAGACCAACTGAGCACAAAACTTGAATTTACTTTTTTCTTTTCAAATTAATATTAAAGTTGCCCTCAGGAGATCAGTAAAGTGCAGTCTAACATAGTTTGTTATTTGTGTCTCTGAAATACTGGAAAATTGGAATCTGAAACATTCCTTCCCTGGCAGTGAAAAAAAGGTCTATATAGATAGTGTAGTGAAATGTTGACTTCTGCTATGATGATAGACTACTGCAGTTACAGTCCTGATGTTTATTTGGACTTGCACTCTTCTTGTGTCAGTATTTGTGTAAGTTATCGCCCCATTGGTCTGGAGTTGGACTTGCCACATTAAATCCTTGGACTTCACTCAGACTCGCCCCCCAAAGATTTGCTCTGGACTTGGTCTCATCTTGGGTGGTCTCGACTACAAGATCTTTTTATTAGTGGACATAGCCTGCATCAGTTAATTGTAATGACAAAAAAATAAGTTCAATATATTGACATATTCTGTGAATTATTGGCTGTTGGCTACATACATATTCCCATGCCATGCATATTTCAAAATATTGCTAAGGGGTTATCACAGAAAACGTTTTGCCGCTGTGACACTTTCAGGGTGTCCCCGCTGAATCTTGAATCTCTTAGCCATGTCATTGTTTATGACATGTGCACAGGGCATCTGCTCCATGGTACACTGTTCTCCATCCATGGCTCTCATCTCCAGTCTCCTCTTATTCCTCCTGGATCCTGACATGGGCCGTGGTGTGCTTGTCTCTTGATCTAACCCTAACCCAACCCCCAGAGCATTCCCTCATCTATCTGTGTTAAATTTGTGGAAGAAATAGCTCCCAAAATGCCCTGTATTATTTTCTGTTTCAAACTCAGAGCAATCGATGGCAGATGCGGCCTGGCCGTAATCATGCTGTGTGCGACAAGAGAACATGTTTATACCGAATCTCTGTCAGATGCTGTAACTGGCCTCGGGGTATTTTTTTTCTTTTTTAATTTCGAATATTCTCTCTGTCTGCTTGTCTCTCTGTCTGTCTGTCTGTCTGTCTGTCTGTCTGTCTGTCTGTCTGTCTGTCTGTCTCTCTCTCTCTCTCTCTCTCTGAGCCTGTGGCCGTGTTGTATTGACTGGCTGGCTGTGGCGAGCCCCAGCTGAAAGGCTGTCAGGGCTTTTAGCTGCTGCCTCATTTAGACAGCTTTGAAAAGAAGAGCTTGGCCTCTGTGGTTATCGCCAGCACGTTAGAGGGGAAGGAATATAGATTTTATCCTTTCCACCTTCCACCCCTTTATACTCACTGGTTTCTCTCTCTCTCTCTCTTTCTCTCTCTCTCACACACACACACATACATACACGCACATACACGAGTGGTTTCTTTCTTCTGTATCAAACCATTGGTCACTGTTTGTTTGTTTGTTTGTCTATCAAGCTATCTATGTAAATATACATACAGGGCAGAGATGGGGCCTCGAGTTTGCGACTTGGACTCGAGTCGCACTTAAGTCACACACACAGTGACTTGAGACTTGACTTGAGACTCCTCCCCAAAAGACTTGAGACTCAACTCAGACTCGAGATTTGGGACTTGTGAACAATCTTTATTTTATTTTTTGGTGCATAAACATTAAGGAAATGTCTGACGAACTGAATGTCATTCCCTCCCTTATTATCATGCGTAACTTTACGCATGTGCGTGGCCACAGATGACTGTAAATTGCAGCAACAACCGTGTGATCATGGTGAGCACATCTGCAGCTGCTGTGCAATGACCTTTGGCTATAATGCCTTCACACAAGGCCCAAACAACAGAATGGCTAAATGCAAGGTGTGCAGTATCAAAATAAAGGATGCTGGACCACATCAAATTTTATCAGGCACCTCAAAACACACCCGGATTGGTCAGGTCAGTCATCCATCTATCCATTATCCAAACTGCTTATTCTGCTCTCAGGGTCATGGGGATGCTGGAGCCTATCCCAGCAGTCATTGGGCGGCAGGTGGGGAGACACCCTGGACAGGCCGCCAGGCCATCACAGGGCCCACACACACATTCACACCTAGGGACAATTCAATATGGCTGATTCACCTGACCTACATGTCTTTGGACCCACTACACACACAATAATGATAATAATACAGCGCGCGCTGCACCAAGACATCGGTCTCCGTGATTCATATTGTAACTTATAGTATAAGTAGACCCAGAACCCACTGGAGGGACTACATGTCCAATCTGGCCTGGGAATGTCTTGGGATCCCCCAGGAGGAACTGGAGGGTGGTGCAGGGGAGAGGGACATCTGGAGCGCCCTACTTAGCTTGCTGCCACCGCGACCTGACCCCGGAGAAGTGGCTGATGATGAGATGAGTACAAGTTGGAGAAATACTCAAGTGAAGACACAATAAAGTGGCTGTTATGTCTAGCATTGCTGTGACAATGCCTTGTTCCGATCCGGTTAACCGTTTTGACCTGATTCAGATGAGTGAATGTTGCTAGTTGTGTTGTTTGATTAAATGGAGTATGCTCCGACTAGAGCTTCGCCTGTCATGTATTTTTCACAACATAACATTGGCGATGAGAGATGGCTGACAGTTCTCTGCCGCCACCCTCCCCTTTCCTGGCTTTGCCCGGAGAACCACCCGTGCCATGGAATTGCTGGATATCCTCGTTTGAGACATATATCTCCTCGCTGCCGGCTTGGACGACGTGTCAGATGGGAGAAAGTGTGCACTGTTGCCGCACTGTCTCTGAGCAGAGGGACAGCGCGTGTTCAGAACGTTCACAAAATCAACCAAATATGAAGAGGATGTCAATCTACTCAAAGAGCATTTTGCCACTCCACATAGTGCTCTTCTCCATCGCGTTATATTCAGGTGCTGACACCAACGAGCGGGTGAGTCTGTATCCCAGTATGTGGCTGATCTATGAGGCCTAGCTAGCATATGCAAATTTGAGGCTCTACAAGATGAAATGGTACGTGACCAATTCATTTTACACACAAACTGTGACAGAATTAGGGATAAGTTGTTGCTTGAAAATGATGACCTGACACTAGCCCAGGCTCTTAAGATAGCACTGCGGGTCGAGTCTGCATTGGAATGTGCGGCCAGTCTGTCTTCTCCCACCTCGCTGCCCCTGAATGGTCAGCCAGTGGGTACAACCCAGCCACAGACACCAACTCCCCTCGCCAGTGCTGTTAGCAGCCCAGACAGTGTACAAGTAGCCTCACAACCCCATGCTTGCTCACAGCAGCGATGTGGGAACTGTGGCTCCCCCACACAATTCAAGACCACAAACCTGTCCTGCTCATGGGAAAACCTGCTCCAACTGCGGAAAGCTTAACCACTTTCACAAAGTTTGTAGGTCTGCCCCAGCCAGAGCCCACCGACAACGCCAGCCGTGCCTGTTCCTGCAACAATAATCCATAATGTTCACTCAGGACGAATGTCATTTAAAACATGTTCATTGATGGTTGATGGCATCACTGTACCCCTCCTCTTCGACACGGGGGCCAAAGTATCACTGCTGAACTTTGCAACTTGGAAACAATTCTTTTCCCACAAGCCACTGGGACCACCCTCCATGACCCTACACGGCTACGGTAATGCTGAAATCAACATTGTGGGCTCTCTTCAGCTGCCCGTGAGGCATGGGGACAGGACTCTGCCGACGTTCACGTTTCACGTGTCATGCCATGGGGCCAATCTCCTTGGCCTCGACCTCTTCAGCAGCCTAGGTTTCACCCTGTTTGACACTACTGGCAAAGAGATTCACACCATCACCAACCCCTGGCCGCAACAGTGGCCTGCACTGTTTGACGGGCTGGGTTGTCTGACAGCCTTTACCCACCGGCGCCTGTTAGACCCAGCAGTAACGGCTATCATGCAGCCGCTCCACTGCTCTCCTCTGGCCCTGGGCGACAACATCTCATTTGAGCTACAGCGCATGCTTGATAATGGCATAATTGAGCAGGTGAACGCTTCACCTTGGATATCCAAGAAGAAGAAGAAGAAGAAGAAGTCGTCATATGTCGTCGGGGAGGCGGGTCAAGAAGTGTCAATCATGGAAGAAGCGCTGTGTGTAATGCTAGCGGTCTTGTGCTTGGAAAAGAAAAAGAAAACAAAGAAAAAGCAATTGTGAACCCGTCCCTGGGTGTCACGAAGAGAACAATATGGGCTGTTTATCCTTCAAAGAGAACTCGAGGTATTGAATATAGGTCGAAAAGGATTTACAAATCATTGTATTCTGTTTTTATTTACATTTTACACAACGTCCCAACTTCGTTGGAATTGGGGTTTGCAGCACACGAGTAAAGCATTTAATAGAAATGTCAAACGGGGGTATTATAAATCCATAACATTTTTTATTTCCAATCCTTTTTCCAAACTAGTGCATCCATCCATCCATTATCTTAACCGCTTATCCTTTGTCAGGGTCGCGGGGATGCAGTGCATTGCCCGTTCAAAACGTGCCTGTTCTTCCTGTATTGCTGCTTGCAGCTTTCTCGAGAGCCGCTCACCCAAACAACGTCACACTCGGCACTCGAAGGACTGCGAGTGTAATCCCCTGTCCGACCACAATTTGGGGTTTCAGTAGCAGAGTGACGCTATTCGTGTTTCCACCCGTTGACTCCACGGGAAGTGAAGAAACAGCGTGACTAACTTCGGTGAAAACTTCACTGCTTGCAGCTGTCTCAGGAGCAGCTCATCCAAATAACGTCACACTCGACACCGCACTTCCTCGGGTCCTCAGAAATGAAGTCGATCGGATGAACGGTTGTCGAGAAAATCGAAAGACATACATACATAGTCACAGGTTTCCTGTTTACAAACATTACTGGGTGCGTGCGCAGCCAGGGGGCAAAACCGCTTTGGTAAAGAATATGCATCTCATAATCTTTTGAGAGCTATAAAGCGGTTCAGCAGTGAAAATGTTCAACATTCCAATGTTGAACATTTCCCACCCATCCTTTTGGCGGTTTGTGCAGTTTATTGCACAACAACTGCGCGTCTTCTCCGCTGAGCTGAGCTCTATCTTGGTTAAAATCTCTGCGTTGTAGCTGCTTTTTGCCCCCTAGTTGCGCACACATCTCTGTAATGACGTTGCACGGAAACCCTCCTATACAAACCGAGACTCCTTCCATTTTAGTTAGATTTACATGCACACCACTCTATCCCCATGGAAACCCATTCCATGAAGCTCCTGGCGCACAGTTTTTGTGCTGATGTTAATGCCAGAGGAAGTTTGGAACTCTGCTGTTATTGAGTCAGCAGAGTGCTGGCGACTTCTACGCGCTATGCGCCTCAGCACTCATTGACCCCGCTGTGCGACTTTACGTGGTTTGCCATTTCGTGGCTGAGTTGCTGTTGTTCCTAAACGCTTCCACTTTTCAATAATACCACTTACAGTTGACTATGGAATATCTAGCAGGGAAGAAATTTTGCAAACTGACTTATTGCAAAGGTGGCATCCTATGACAGTACCACGCTTGAATTCACAGAGCTCTTCAGAACAACCCATTCTTTCACAAACGTTTGTAAATGCAGACTTGCGTGGCTAGCTGCTTGATTTTATACACCTGTGGCAATGGGTCTGAATGAAACACCTGAATTCAGTGATTAAGAGGTGTGTCCCAATACTTTTGTACATATAGTGTGTGTGTGTGTGTGTGTGTGTGTGTGTGTGTGTGTGTGTGTGTGTATATGTATATATACTTAGCACAAAAAGTAAGGAAATTTGTGTTTGGTAGATTATTTCTGTGTTGTAACAATGCTTCTTGGCAATAAATCTTATACCGTTGGAAAGCCTGTTTTTTCCCCTTTTAAATGTTGCCACATTTGTAAGGAACATGCATTTGAGGGATGAGCAGCAGAGCTGAGTATGTGGGTTGCGCCCATGAAAAATTTGCCAAATCTTCTCTGCCAGTGCCATACAGCTTATTTTGCTGTTGCTATCGACTCTTGTTTTGAGCTTCTGGTACCCCAGGTGCTGACAATCAGGTGCCTGATATAAGACTTATTGCCAAGAAGCATTGTTACAACAAAGAAATAATCTACCAAACACAAATTTCCTTACTTTTTGTATATACGTCTATATATAAAACTTTGTTAAAAGAAACACTCAATGGTTGGGAAAGTGCTCAACAAATAAAGAATTTACTTGACTCACCTTCTTTGCTCTCAGTGTGGCAACAATTTACATTGGATTTCTCTGTTCTCTGAAGATGATGGGAATGAGGCATTGGAGGACTGGATTGCAAACAATTATACTGTTTACAGTTTATCAAGAATGAAACCCCACTGGGTAGGGGAAGGGTAGAATGGTGGTGGTGGGTGACTTTGGGGGGAGTAACAGAATAGAATTGGGTGGACACATTTCTGTGATTGATTCAGGAAGACAGTGAGAAAGAGGAAAGAAAGGAACATTCTGACTGGGAGGTGGAGGGGGTGGGCAGGTCTGGGGGACTGGAAGGATGAAGGGATCAGGAGATCCCAAGGGTGAAAAGGGACTGGAGAGCATATAGAGAAGAGGGAAGGATGAGCTCCACTGCACTAGCCTTCGTGCCCTGGAGGCCCTGCCTCTGTGTGTGTGTGTGTGTGTGTGTGTGTGTGTGTGTGTGTGTGTGTGTGTGTGTGTGAGAGAGAGAGAGAGAGAGAGAGAGAGAGAGAGAGAGAGAGAGAGAGAGAGAGAGAGAGAGAGAGAGAGAGAGAGAGAGAGAGAGAGAGAGAGAGAGAGAGAGAGAGAAACAGACAAAGTTTCCATATGTCAAAGACTGCACTAAAAGTCATACCATACATCTAGTTGTTATTGCTTGTGCTTGTTTAGGTTTAGAATTCACAGGATTAACTGAAGCAATGTTCATAATCAAAGAAAACAAGTTTCACCTTTTCCCGAAGGATTCATAGTAGGATGAAAAGGACAAAAAAAGAAGCATCTTTAGGATGATAGTGAAGAAGGAGACCGTCAGCTTTCAAATCCTTCCATAAACCGCAATGTGAGCTCTGCAGTGACACAAATAACACAAGACCGGATGAGACCTGGGAGACAACGCTGATAGACAACATAAAGATAAAACTGTCAGAAGAAAATGACATAGAGGTGAAAGAAGACGGGGAAGAAATTGAAAGTGAGGGAGGGAGGTGCAGAGAGAGAAAAAGTATCTTAATCCTTCGCCCGAGCTAGCATGCCTCGCTTGGAGACTCATCAATAACTTAGGCATGATGGGAAGCCCTTTCCACAGCCCACCCTCCCGCTCTAGCCGTCTGCTCTTTCACGTTTTGAATCTTTCTGGCAAGGCATTGGGCAAAATATGAACCCTGTCGAACAATTAGAAGACTTGCGAGATTTGTCATGTGGAATAGCTCCTTGCATGTGTAAATCATATCCCCAGATTACTATGTTGTGTTAATGTTGAGCCTCCCTTTGCCCCAAATGTCTAATTATATATGTCTATGTATAAAACATTACCAGGGAGGTGAGACGGCGGCTAGCGCACTCTGGCCCCATTTACACTCAGATTTTGCAACTGTCATGAAAAATGGATTTAAGGCTAAGCATTAGTGGGGGGGGGGGGATATATATGTATTGTTAGGACTGTGGCTCTCATGTGGAGAGTCAGGCAGTCTGAAATGCCTTTTTCCGTTGCAGAAGACTGGCTCTCGCAAGGAGAGTCAGGTAATCTTTAATGCATTTTCCCTTATTGAGGGATTTTCAGGCTTGGAGAGTAATGGGATAAAGTAACGGGAATTACGTAATTAGGATACAAAAAATGTAACTATTCCAATACAATTTCTAGAAAAAAAGACTAATCAAATTACTGACACAATTTTTAAAAACGGGGATTATTTTTCAGGATTACATTTTAAAAATAATGTAGAATAATTTTTTTTTCCCCACGTAAGCTATGCATTGCAAATTGTGGTCACTCACTCACTCATGGACGACCTGAGAGGGACGCGAGACGTGAGCGGCGCGTGCGTTCTGCCATCCAATCCATGCTGACTCTGCCGTCTGCGTCCAGACGTCTCTGCCCGTCTGTCAGCAGCAGCTCCTGGGGAGCCGGGTGGACAGCAGCCGGCTAACCTGCCTTCAGCAGGCCGGCTGACAGCAGAAATTTACAGAGACAAAATAGTTTTCATGTTGGCTCCGTGAGAAGAAGCCAACAGTGTTTGTGCGTGTTGGCTGATTTTATTTCCACGCTTGCCGTAGCGAGCGAGGGGAGTCTGCCTGTTGTGAAACAGGCAAGCTCACAGACAGACTGGGAGTCTTGACCAACCAATGTAGATACGGTTAATAAGCTCAAAACACGCGTACAGCGGGATAACTGTGGGATTTAAACTGCTGTCTGTGTAGATCACGCTTCACTAAACGCAACAAAAAATGGACTCGAAGCGTAAAAAAAACGCGGAGGAGTCGGTGTGGATTGATTCATTTAATAAAATGGAAGCGTATCTGTTCCGTGAGACGCGCGAGTGACGGACGTCAAAAATGCTTCTAGCTTGCAAGCAGTTTCCAAAGCCAGTTCTAAAACTCATCTTGCAAATGCCCTTTGGCTGCTATTGCTGCTGATTACACCAACACAATGCTCGTTTGTCTCCTGTATAGGCTATTAATTTTGCAGAATTGATCAGAATAATACTAATCTAACTGAAATGGAAGAAGCCTCGGTCTGTCTGTGTGTTTGTCCTTCGATTTTCTCGAAAACCGATCGACTCGACACTTGGCGGGTGCACCGTCGGTCTGGACGGTCTGGCGCTTGTTTATTTTACCACCCGTTCCTTGAAATACGGAATCGTCCTGTAGTTTAGAAGAAAATGATACATCCCTTGCTGAACCGATATGGAGTGCGATTTGTTCCGTATTCTCACAACTGGAGAAGGGAGAAATACGCAGGCAGTGTCTCCCTTCTCCGTCACTTGAAAATTGTGGTTGTTTACCAGAGCAGTTTCCCCGGGGTACCAGGGGCACATGGCCTAAGTCCTAAAATTGCATTTATTATTACATCAAATAATATAATTTTGTGAAGAAATATGCCCTGTGATGGACTGGCGTCCTGCCCAGGGTGTCTCCCTGCCTGCTGCCCAATGACAGCTGGGATAGGCTCCAGCATCCCAGCGACCCTGAGTAGGATAAGCAGTTTGGATAATTGAGGGATGGACATTGTACATTTGTACAATAGTACATTGTTATGTTCACTGAATCTATTTGGCGTGTTGCTTTTGTTTGCCAATAAAGCACTTAAGTGAAACATTATGTAGGCTATGTCTTGATGCAAGGCGGCACGGTGGCGCAGTGGTCAGCGTGGTACCTCACAGCAAGAAGGTCCTGGCTTCGAGCCCCACCTTGGTGGGTCATCTGGGGTCGTCCTCTGTGTGGAGTTTGCATGTTCTCCCCATGTCTGCGTGGGTTTCCTCCGGGGGCTCCACTTTCCTCCCACAGTCCAAAGACATGTAAGTCAGGTGAATTGGCCATGGTAAATTGTCCCTAGGTATGAATGTTTGTGTGTGTGTGTGTGTGTGTGTGTGTGTGTGTGTGTGTGTGTGTGTGTGTGTGTGTGTGTGTGTGTGTGTGTGTGTGTGTGTGTGTGTGTGTGTGTGTGTGTGTGTCTCAGCGTGTCTCAGCCCTGTGATGGCCTGGTGGCCTGTCCAGGGTGTCTCCCCGCCTGCCGCCCAATGGCTGCTAGAATAGGCTCCAGCATCCCCAAGACCCTGAGAACAGGATAAGTGGTTCAGCTAATGGATGGATGGATGGATGGATGTCTTGATGCATGCTCAAAAATCCAGGTAAGGAAATCATAGAAAGGTAAATCAATTCATGTGGACACAACGTTTAGTGGGAGAAACGTTTCATCACTCATCCAAGTGACTTCATCAGTCTAAAGTGACTGCAGGTATCACCAACCATATAAACAACACTGTTGCATAATGACTGAAACCAACAATTGGTTTCACATGCAAATAGGCGTGAATTTTAACTAGAGTTTCAATGGCCATGTTGTACTATTCACAAAGGATTGGGGAATAGTTGCAATCACAGCATTGTAAGATGGTGACAGAAAAAAGAAGAGGCCGTCTATGCGAAGAGGGAACAATCATCTCTGAACCGAGGGGGCAGGGGGCTAAGAGTACATCTGTCGCCATCTTACAATGCTGTGATTGCAACTATTCCCCAATCCTCTGTGAATAGTACACATGGCCATTGAAACTCTAGTTAATGGTCATGCCTATTTGTATATGAACCCAATCGTTGGTTTCGGTCATTATGCAACGGTATTGTTTATAAGGTTGGGGGATACCTGCAGTCAGTTGAGACTGACGAAGTCACTTGGATGAATGATGAAACATTTCTCCAATAAACGTTGTGTCCCGATGAACTGATTAACCTTTCTGTGATTATGTAGGCTTCATCTCTGTTTTCTAGAGACATACTACCCTGACAGGTCTACTTAGGCAGTTGTCTAGCTTACTGTATCTTTCCTTTACATGAACCTTTCAAGCCTTGCACATTTTGAACTTGTACCACACTGTGTGTGCATCCATAGAATCAGGGAATTTATTATTTATTAAAAACAAAGCAGCCTTTTCCATTGAGGTGGGGGTCATGGGGCCTGGGTAAGGGTCATGGGAGCCGAGATGGGATAGGGTTAAGTGTCTCTTTTTTTCCTGAGCTAAAGGTGGCAACCCTACTGACAGGCTGCCCAAATTTGTCTCTGTGGAATGTTGCTTTACTCTGGCTTGCATGTAGGGCGACCAGATGCCAACAAACCAAACGTGAGACAAATAGTGTGTTTGTGAGGGACACGTATGGACATAGCCTATACTTTAATATGGAATCCAGAGGCCTACTTCTTGAATTTATTTTATGATGATGTTCTTTTTGACAGTTCAGTTTTGTTGATTTAAAAAAAACACAGTGGATCCTCTTAACTCATGTAGCAGGCCTAAAAGAGAGGTGTGTGTGGGTGCCTGCAATCTATGTATTCAACTACAACAGCATTGTCAAGTCAAGTCAGTTTATTTGTATAGCCCGATGTCATAAATTACAAATTTGCCTCAGTGGGCTTTATAGTAATACATCATCCAGTCCTTAGACTCTCGTATCTGATAAGGAACAACTCCCTAAAAACAACAACAACCCTTTAACGGGGAGCAAAAACACGAAGAAACCTCAGGGAGGGCAACAGAGGATGGATCTCTCTCCCAACATTGTCTGCCTTTTTGTTATATGTTTTGATGCTTAAAAGCTTGGTGTCCCTATTGTCCTTTCTAAAGTTACATCAGGGCCGTTTCTGAACATTTTGGGGCCCTAAGTGACATGTTGCAGCCCCCCCCCAAAAAAAAACTCGAACCACTGTCATTTTAACCCTTAATAGACGCAATTTGCATCCAAATTCACATCCCTTCTTTTCAGTTGAATTGCTCACAACGTATTTATCGGAGTGAGGTGGAGTGCATTTCAAATTAAACGTTATGACTTGAGATTTCCAACAATGCTAGTTGCTTGTCTATGTGATGAAGTGTTGGTGAGAAAAATATTTTTGAATTTATACATCAAATTTAAACGTAGCTACAATCTGCATACAGCTCTGCCTCCATCTCCACACCCATTACTCTTGTTTGAATTGCTCATGAACTCATCATTGCATAGATATGGAACACTTATCACAATAAAGAGCAGAACTGGAACTTTGTAATGACGCTAGTCACATATTTTTACATACTGAAGTAATCACAGTATGAAGACAGATCCTACTTCTGCAAACTAATAGCTTCACTAACTTCTTCACCCGTTTTCACACTCCTCCTTCTCTGTTGAATAAGTCATGATGTCCCCATCAGTTCACAACGTACCACATATCAAAATAAACAGCAGAACCAATCCTTTCTGATGATGCTAGTTGTTTCTCTCCGCTAAAAAGCATTGTCAACTAATTCAGTTGTGAAATCACAGAAAATGTCTACATTGTCTCCAACTTAGGACTGACATGTATGAAAATGAACACAAAATAATGTATTTGCTTTTCATTGCAGTGATTCAAAAGCTGTGGTCAAAAGATGTGGACAGGTCACCTGTGCACCAGTAGGCTCATGCGCAAATGTGCACATGTACAACCACAAGTCACCTCAAGTCACTTCAGGTCAGTCATAGAGTACCCCCCATCATGGTTCTGATATTGCCAGATTCCAGACATTATCCCCTACACAATAATGAAACGATATCTCTACTGCCAGCATTTCATGGTGAGGCGCATGTAAAAACACAATAATTTCATAGACGCAACCCCCCCCCTTGAAATAAAGGCTAACATAAAAAATCTGCAAGTTTTATCAGGAGGACCTAGACTGTTCTGGGGGGGGAGGGAGAGAGAGAGAGAGAGAGAGAGAGAGAGAGAGAGAGAGAGAGAGAGAGAGAGAGAGAGAGAGAGAGAGAGAGAGAGAGAGAGAGAGAGAGAGAGAGAGAGAAACAAGCTACAGCATGTATGGCTAGCCCTTATAATGACCAGTTCTTGAAGTGGGTCATTTTACTCTTTATTGTACCATAACTTTTTTCCTGTGCACCAGCAGTTCCCACAAGCCGCCGGTGCTTTTTTTCTGCCCTCTCCATATCAGCTCCAAACTGCATTACCCAGGGGGCACTAGGGGCACCACTTGACGCCCACCTGTTCCCATTCTCGCCTGCCTGCTTTTCTCTGTCGGCAGCTAGTGTAAGTAACGTTACATTAACCTTCCAATGTTATCCTGAAGGACAACTGGGCATAGAGCATGGCGATGCAGAGGTGCTTAGTTTGTGTGACACACTAAAAGTAGAGAAGAGAAAGTATCGGATATCGCCGAAACTAAGGGCATCCCGGCCTGATGACTTCATTGCACCACACACTAAAGCTAGTGTACATAGTAAAATATGTGTTACTCTAGTAATTGAAATGGCTGGCCCCTTGATTAGATAAATTTATGCTGTGAACATCAGCAACATCATATTATTCACTGTAGAAATTCAGAATGTAGTAATGATTTGCTGATATGGGATGATACACACGCAAACATGAAGGGGGGGTCTCCATAGTCGAATACAACATGGCCCCATGGTCAGAACGTTGTCGGTTCAATTCCAGCCGGTGACATGCAACTGTCATATCCCTCTCTCTCTCTCTCTCTCTCTCTCTCTCTCTCTCTCCCCCCCTCACTTCCTGTCTACCTCTCCACTGCCATTGTCTAATAAACAGGTAAAAATAATAATAAGAAAAACGTGAATAAGAGGAGTACTGGCACTTATTTATTTTACACTTCAAGCACCGATAATGACAAAGATAAGAGCTTAAAAGTAAAGGTAGTGAAATTACCCTGAAAATAGCCTAGGGCTCATAGGGTTAATATCCCTGAATGAAAATTAATGACTAGGCACTTAATTATCAATAAAGCTTTTAATTAACAAATAAAACACAATATGAAAACAATAAATAACCATGTGCAAGAATTTCTTTTACAAAAGAAAATTGCACACATTTTAGTGCAACAGAACACAGATCCTTTCCAAGATTATTCTAATGCAATACAGAAACAATAACCTTTAACTAGAACATGTTCATGAATATTAACAAATCGCAAGTGTCTATCTATTAATGTGAAAATGAAAATAACAAAATAAATACAAATGAATATAAACAGAATTTTAAATAATTCAAATGTACAATTTTGAACAAATACCAATAAACAGTTGAAATACTCTGCATCTCAGTGAAGTGAATCCTATTTGCTTATCAGAATCAGAACCATGTGTATTGGCCGTAGGTTTGCACTACATGGAATTTGACTCCGGTTTCATGGCTCTCTCAGTGTACTTAACATAGAGTAACAACACTACAACACAATCTTCAGATATATACACAAGCACTGACTTGTGCAGGTGAAATAAGAGGTGATAAAGTGTATTGGTGCAGAGAATATAAGATGCTGAAATAGATGTTAGCAGGGTACTTATATACATGCCTGAGGTAGAAGGACATGAGAGAGCGTACCAGTATACATACAATGTACAGTACAGTATATACAAAATGGTTGGATTTATTTGACAATGTTAAGCGTTCATTTGAATGACAGCCCGCAGAAAGAAACTGTTTTTATATCTGGTTGTTTTGGGTGTGCAGTGCTCTGTAGCGCCTACCAGAGGGGAGGAGTTGGAACAGGTCTTACATGTAATAGTCAGTGAGGGATGTGTTCATGATGTTCTTCAGAATTTCTGTTTTCTGGATTTTTTTTTTAATGTAAAGTCAAGAATGATGTGATCTTATGACAGCCCCCTGTCTGCAGGAGGGAAAAGAAACAAAACAAAACACTACCCCACGGGGGCCCATTGCAGTCGCTTATAATGCAAAGAGGCAAAAACAGCCCTGGGTTAGATTGTTTTGGTGTCTTATAAAATGTGCTTGAGTAAAAGTCATGTTATTGGTACCTTCTGTCTTTTTTATATATTTGGTATTGAGGTACTCCAAAAGTAACTGAAAGTAACAGATTACTTTAATATTGTCATACTTAGAGTAAGTTACTGAATGCGTTTTTCAATGGGTAATTTGTAATTGTAATGGAATACATTTATGAAGGAACCCCCCCCCCCCAACCCTGGTGATTTTAATACAAACTGGCCTACAAAATTATTTATATGTTTTAAATCCCAGCAGACATCACATTGTCCTATTGACTGCTTAATGGAACTTGAACTGATTATCTTCCACAGTGCAGCAGAAAGGAGACTCATCAAATACAGACCCGCAAGAGACTTGAGAGAAAAATCCTCAACATTTAAACTAATTTCACTTTAAATAACATAATTGACTTTTACAGAATACCCGTGGATGGTTGCAAACACATTCATGAGAATGCTTCCAATACTTCATTCAAAGAAATGTCTGTCCATCTCTCACAAAGAATGGCAATTGACCCAGTGTTTGTGTAAGTGTCTAAGTCCTTTATGAATATCCTTAGAATGAGTCTAAAAATTTTCAGCAATTTAAAAATCCCAAATAGATAATTTGCATTAAATGGAGAAGCTGCAAAGCACTAAATAAAGAACATACTAGGATGGGTGAATTGTATTGCATTGTATTATGTATTGGCGGCACGGTGGCGCAGTGGTTAGTGTGGTCACCTCACAGCAAGAAGGTCCTGGGTTCGAGCCCGGGGTAGTTCAACCTTGGTGGATCGTCCTGCGTCATCCTCTGTGTGGAGTTTGCATGTTCTCTGCGTGGGTTTCCTCCCACAGTCCAAAGACATGTAGGTCAGGTGAATTGGCCCTACCAAATTGTCCCTAGGTATGAATGTGTGTGTGAGCCATGTGATGGCCTGGTGGCCTGTCCAGGGTGTCTCCCTGCCTGCCAGCCAATGACTTCTGAAATCGGCTCCAGCATCCCCGCGACCCTGAGAGCAGGATAAGCGGTTCAGCTAAGGGATGGATGGATGTATTATGTATTATTGTATTGCAATGTGTATTATATAACATAAAATTATAATATAGTATGTGTTTGTATTGCTTTTTCACCATGCATCTTGTGTGTTTTCACTCAAAACCAAGTCTGCAAGCCAGATTTCACTCGTGGATCAAACAGATTTAACTTGAAATGAGATGGGTGCGCATCCTAGAAACAGCGAATGAGAGAGGAGGCCCGGAGTTGTGGGGGCGGTACCGAGAACGTCGGGGTGACTGATGGAGCACAGCTGGATGTCAGGGTAAGTTGTTAGTGGGTAATTAGGTCAACACATTACATCAAATGGTGCTAGCGCGCCCACGCCTGCGCTCCTTAGTAGCCAAATTAAGGCAATCACCTTGGAAAGCAGAGCAACTTAAACCTACACAAGGAGTGCTGTGGGCAGATGAATGACTCACAAAATACCGAACCATCATGAAGCTAAGAGTAAAATTTTATAAAAATGTAGATTTAAATTCCACGACTTTACCATGACTTCAGATGGATTTAATATGCTTTCACAACTTCACTCATTCGTTAATATTTTTTACTCCTTTTTTTTCAGCTAAACTTGATAATTTATATGTTTGAAGTTTTGATGTGACGGTAGCATTGTGTTGAATGCCCACTTTGGATAAATTTTCATCCTTTTCTTTTGGTTGTATATGTTTTGGAAGGCATCTCCAAGTCTGAGGCCATGGTTCTCTACCGGAAAATGGTGGATTGCTCCCTCCAGGTTGGGGATGAGTTGCTGCCTCAAGTGAAGGAGTTCAAGTATCTTGGGGTCTTGTTCACGAGTGAGGGTAGGATGGAGCAGGAGATTGACAGGCGGATTGGTGCAGCATCAGCAGTAATGCGAACATTGTACCGGACCGTTGTGGTGAAGAGGAAGCTGAGCTGGAAGGCAAAGCTCTCAATTTACCAGTCAGTCTTCGTTCCAATCCTCACCTATGGACATGAGCTTTGGGTAGTGATCGAAAGGGTGAGATCACGGGTACAAGCGACTGAAATTAGTTTCCTCCGGAGGGTGTTTGGGCTCAGCCTTAGAGATAGGCTGAGGAGCTCGGACATCCGGAGGGAGCTTGGAGTAGAGCCGCTGCTCCTTCGCATTGAAAGGAGCCAGTTGAGATGGTTCGGGCATCTGATTAGGATGTCTCCTGGGCGCCTTCCTTTGGAGGTTTACCGGGTACGGCCAACTGGGAGGAGACCCCGGGTAGACCCAGAACTCGCTGGAGGGACTACAAGTCCAATCTGGCTGGGAACGCCTTGGGATCCCCCAGGAGGAGCTGGAGGGCGTTGCTGGGGAGAGGGACGTCTGGAGTGCCCTACTTAGCTTGCTGCCACCGCGACCCAACCCTGGAAAAGCGGCTGAAGATGAGATGAGATGAGATGATGTTTTGGACACAGAATCATTAAATTCAATCTCATATAATGATGAGAGAGACTATCTTATAGCAGTCACAGGTCTGATCCCTGATACAGAAAAAGAGCATCCATCAGCGGACATGACTCAGTCAATGTAACGTTTCTTTACTGGAAAGCCAGGCAGTCATACACAGGTCAATCCGAATCAAAGCAAACAAATGCAGGCAGGCAGTAGGCAAAAATCTGAAAACCATAGAATAAACAAGGTCAAAAAACCATGGAGACTTGCATTAAGAAAAAATTATAATACGTGATGAACAAAGACAACCTGGCAGGGGAACCAAGGGAGTATATATATGCTAAGAGCTAATGAGGAAATGGGGAACAAGTGCACAGGTGAGTCGGGGGAAACAGGAAGGAGCGAAAGACACAAGGGCAGGAACTGAAACGACCAGACAGGTGAATAATTCAAAATAAAAGAGGAAACACATTAGGCTATGTATGATTGGCGGGATGTTACAGTCAAACATCTCCACAATAAAATGAAACCACATGTTTACTTAAATGGGACAGAGTCACTCATCCAGATAATGAACTAGCAATGAGGTAGAGAGAAGGAATGTGTCAGAGCCAGGCATGAATAAGAGAGCAGGAAAGAGAAAGATGGGTGATTTCCATTGACAGTAGGCAGCCCAGTCATTCCCAGAGGGTTTCATGGCCTTAGAGGAAACACACCCACCCACCCACCCACACACACACACACACACACACACATGCACGTATGCACGCAACCGTTGACAACATAGACTCTATATCAGACACAGACACCCTGAGTGCTAGGATTACCCCCCACTATCCACGCAGGGTTAGAACCAAATGATGCATAAAAACACCTTGTTACTCGCCCGTCATCACACACCTGTGGGTCAAACTCTTCATAAAGCCAGACTCTGAAACTATTTCTAATATTTGTTTGCTTTTACCAGCCCCATCTAAAAGGGAGATCAATTTCCCCTTTTCAACAAGGACAGTCTCTCTCTCCCTCTCTCTCTCTCTCTCTCTCTCTCTCTCTCTCTCTCTCTCTCTCTCTCTCTCTCTCTCTCTCTCTCTCTCTCTCTCTCTCTCTCTCTCTCTCTCTCTCTCTCTCTCTCTCATAAGGGTGTAGCTGTTCTATTCTCACAGCACCTCCTTTTAACAAATTATTTGGCATGTGAAGTGGAGCGGGGCAGAATCCAAGTAGTTCAGGCAACAATCTGAGATATACTTTTTGTTTTCATAAATGTGTATGCTTATAATTCTGGCACTGATCATTTGAGATAACAAGCTGAATGACAAACAAACAGTTCAATAGTAGCTCAATAATAGTAATGGGAGAAGACTCAAATAGCACCCAGGCATCCTACAGTTGAAAGAAAATCCGCCTCATCCACCATCAACTTTATTTCTGTCCAGTGTGGTTGCAGTAAATGACCTCACGGATGTTTGGAGGGAACTTAACCCAGCAGGTAGGCAGTACACATGGGTGAAAGCTGTCGAGGGTAGTGTAAGAGCAGACAGGCTGGGTAGGATTTATCTAAATCAAACATATAACAACAGGTTAATTAACTCCACAGTATCTCCTGTTTGATTTTCAGATCGCCATTTAGTAGTGGAAGATTTTTTCCTTTCTAGTACAATTTCAACACTGTCCTTACTGGCACTTCAATGTACGGTTAACACATGATAACACTTTCTGACAGTTCTTCTCTGACTTCTGGAGTCAATGGAGGCTGACAAAGAAACATTTTGAAAACTTAGCTCAGTGGTGGGAGGTAGAAAAAAACACAAATTAGGATTTTCTGTGAGTAATACATAAAACACAGATTAGCTATAGAGAAAATCTGCTTTGAAGAATTAGAGAAAGAAATTAAGATATTTGAAGATGAAGTGATAATTGGGAATGATGGCAGCAGCAGGACCTGGGAGAATAAGAGAAAGGCTCCAGGTAGGTTTTTACATGAGAAAGCAAAGGGCGCTTTAATCAGAACTCGAAGTTCTACTATCAAAGATATAGATTCTTTAAGCTTGAGAGAAAAATTAGAAAAAAAATTATGTGATGATACATCTCAAGCTTCCACATGGGGCGATAACAACTGAGGAAGCTGGCCATAGACTTTTACAGTGGCCTGTTCAGTGCGGAGAACTGTGGCTGACTGTGTGGAGGAACATCAAAGAAGGTCTTGTATGCAGTCACTGTAAAGGTTCTCAACAGAACATCATTAGCCGGTGTACAGGAGTCACGGTGGTTGGGTGAGTTGACACCAGGTTCATGTCCCAAAGGCAGCTGGAGGTCCCTGTACAAACCCCCCATAGAGAAACCTACTGCGGATCTACAGTAGAGGGTGGTACATGGGGCTGTGGCTATGAACAGACACGTAGCAATATAGATCCTAGAGCAGGGAGTCACTGTTTTTTTCTGTAATGATGAAGAAATTCTGCAGCACTTGTGGCTCAGCTGTCCCAGATTGAGCCCTCTCTTCTCTATGCTGCAGCGGTGGCTCAGGGGTTTTGGAAGACAGCTTGTTTGTCTTTGTTCCTAGGTACATGGCAGAACAGTGCAGATGTGTCAACTTGGTAAACTTTCTGATAGATCAGGCAAAAATGAGCATTTGGCTTAGTAGAAGAAACAAAATGAAAGGCACAGGGTCCACGGATGCTACACTCATCGGGGGTCTAATGGCTGCTTGGCTGAAAATTGAGTTCACATATTACAAAATGATTTCTAACTTGAAAGAATTTGTTTCTGTTTGAGGAAATGGAGATGTTTTTTGCCATGTGTGGGGCTTGCTGTTCAATATGTACAGGAGTATCTGTGTTAATGCTACTGTTTCTTTAATGTAAATGAAAAATTGGCCCATTAAAGGATTGGTTAAAGGTCAAGGTCTCTCTCTCTGTCTCTCTCGCTCTCTCGCTGTCTCTTATTTTTGTCCTATTTCTTCATTCAATTTGGAGAAATTTAGAAAGTGTAGGTCACTGCCAGGGCAGGAGCACTATTTTCAGAGCGTGACATAATTCAGTCAAGCTTCTTTGATTACACTTACAACTAGTGTATGAAACTTGAGTTTTCTCTTTTCCCTATTTTTGCCTGCATGCTAACCTCCTTTCCACTTCTCTCCTTCAAAGCAAGCTATTGTGGTGACTTGCAGTAAGCGCTTTAGGATAATTAATTTATGATACAATACTGTAATATTCCAAAGCCCTTTTTCAGCACAGAATGGGTTTAATGTTGGGATGGGTATGGCCTTCCTGTCAGTACCAGACCTGGGTGACACAGCACTTTGAAATAATTTGTAGAGTTTATCATAACCTACTGGCAGTGCCAAATGTGGGCTTATGGAGACTTACACAATCAGGGCCATTTAGAAGGTTGTCAGCTGCAGAAAAGTGTATTTGATGGATTTCTCAACTGCTTTCCTTTGATTGTCAAATATTTCTAACCAGTTGTGTTTTGTTCTTCGAGGCCAATCTTCATGCACCAACAGATCATCCCAAAATAAACATAGCAGAGATCGGCTTGTACGCTCATTTCCTCTCTCTGTCGCTGTCTCTCCAGACCCAGAGTTACAGGCAAGTGGCTTTTGCCCAGTTTGTTCTCTAGAGTGGCAGGAAGAGGCAGCGCTGTCCACAGACTTTGTGGGTTTCTGGTAATTAAGGGCGGATAGAGCCCTATCAAGCAAAGCTGCTTATATTTAATACAGTCAACCCTACAGACACAGGCCAGCAGTGCATGGCCCGGCACCACAGAGTGTGGCACAACCACCGCACAGCCTTCACACCTAATCCTACCCAATGCATGACAGCATGAGAGAGAGAGAGAGAGAGAGAGAGAGAGAGAGAGAGAGAGAGAGAGAGAGAGAGAGAGAGAGCGTGAATGTGAGAGAAAGAAGTGTCATGCTTCAGCATCCAATGAAGTTAAAGATCACTTCATTTAATGTGTGTGTATATCCTTGCGTATGTGTGTGTGTCTGTGTGTGTCTGTGTGTGAGTACTGGTGTGAGAAGGGAGAGCATGAGCATGTACATGTACAGGCAGCGTAGCGATTGGCGAGGTGTTAGCATAGAGTATTGGAGGGATTTAGCTTGTGGCAGATAGACTTTACTGGCTAACTCTATTGTGTTGTGTTCTGTGGTGTGTGAATTCCAGAAAGAAAGTGTCCTCAACACAAAATCTGCCGGCATCTCTTGTCATTCACTCAGTCACAGTGGAAAATAGCTATACAGTATAGTGTTGCTTCCAAGCCTTGTGGCCAGATAGAGCCAGATAAAATAGAGCGCAGGCTCAGAACACCCAATGTACAACACACACACACACACACACACACACACACACACACACACACACACACACCTGCACATAAAAGTGCCCACATGGATAAACATGTGCATGTGCACATGCACACATGCACACACACACACACACACACACACACATCCTGAAATGACTTCAAATTTTAAAAAAAACTTTTTTCATAAATGGCGTAACATGCTTGCCCTGCCCTTATTTAAACTGCTTCTGGTGCCTGTTATACACTGTGGAAGACATTATGATAACACATACAGTTAATGCACATCATACTGTAGACTACCAACAGGCTACTCAGAACCTAATGTTTTCACCAACTCATTATATTCTCATTTCTTTTGCTCAGTACAGAAGCTATACTATAGTTTTGGAGGGCGGAAAACTTTGACCGCAACAAAACAAACAAACAAACAAACAAACAAACAAACAAAAAACAGGTTCTTTATATGGTTTAAATTTCCCATTTGGCGCTAACTCAATTAAAGAGGCTTAACTCCACAGCTGAACAATGAACCCACTGCAGCACCTGACTGGTGTGGCAGCAGGATAAACTCACACCTGTTCCACATGTTCTCGACAAATTCACCTACACCATACAGTCTTTTGCATACAGGCTTATAGCATTTTACATGCCTCATGAATGGAAACGTATGCTCTGTGGGAACTCTGGTGTAACCAAATACAAGGAAAACCAAGCATGGGTGAAAGGTGGGAACGAGTCCTTCCCTTGGTTCTTTGTAGTCCCTGTATCACAGGGAATGGCGTGCGGTTTGTTTAGTTAAGCAGTCATTGATTTTGGTGCTAAAACGAACGTGGCTGAGTCTTTCCTGCTCCTGCTCGGTTCATTTACATAACAGAGAGAGTGAGAGAGAGAGAGAGAGAGAGAGAGAGAGAGAGAGAGAGAGAGAGAGAGAGAGAGAGAGAGAGAGAGAGAGAGAGAGAGAGAGACAGCTGTCCAGCTTGTGTTCCTAAATGGGATGCATACAGTGGTGCAATTTCCCAGCTATAATCTGGCATCAAATTAGCCTTCCAGATCTATGCCTGATCTGACCTCGGCCCAGGAGAGATCCGAGTGATGCTCTCTCCAAGTCGCCTGCCAAATTCCCCATGTCCTCAGCTGCGGTGCTATGACGAGACTTTAATAAGCCGTAAGCCCCTCTCCTGATTTGAGACGACCTGAAATATAACACTAATTCCCTTGACGAGGGGAGTGTTATTTCTATAAATGTGGCACATGTAAAACGAGCTGAGGGGTGAGTAAAAGACGGTAGCAGGCAAGAGAGAGAGAGAGAGAGAGAGAGAGAGAGAGAGAGACAGATGAACAGGAGGATTTGCTTTCTGTCTAACACACATATTTGCTGAAGTGGCTTTGGCCTGTGTTATTTGTGCTGACCTCCACCCGACGCTTTAGAAAAACGAGAGAGAGAACGGCTTTCCGTGCGATATTTTTCTCGACTTCTTTTTCCTTCAAGATGTGGGATGCGTGAGCTCCACGTAGGGTATTAGACTTCACAAAAGCGAGACGCTGATACCCCAGGGATCAATACATCCTAGTTGGTAAATTCATTCCAGCCGTACAGTGATTAATTAAGTTGTCCTAATGAGCGGAAGCCAGGATAACACAGAGGACATTAAATGGGGGGGGGGGGCATGGCTAGGCTCGGCAAGGGGCGGTGGGGGGGTTAAAGTGGTGAAATGTGAGGCACGGCGGTGATGTGTGCTTTTGAGGTTTCCATTTGTCTTCATTCCTGTCTGCTCTGTCCTTGGAGCCTAGCTGTTCATTAGAGGATGAGAAGCAGGTTGGAGACCGTGGTGTGAAATAGGAAGAGATGCTAATCCTGACAGGTTAGTAATTAAGAAGCTCACCAAGAGAGGGACAGAGACAGAGGGGATGGGAGAGGGTGGAGGGATGAGAGAGAGAGAGAGAGAGAGAGAGAGAGAGAGAGAGAGAGAGAGGAGAGAGAGAGAGAGAGAGAGAGATATTGTGAATCCTTGTCTTCACCATGTCAGAAACATTGTGAAGAAGTGTGACCTTTGACCTCGACAGCATGTTTTCTAGTCATTTACCGATGACACCGATTGGCTGTTACCATTCATTTTCAATGCCAAACATTGCCCATTGATTTCCAAAGAAAAGCTTTCAGAGGTCAGTGACCCTAACCTTTGACCTGCCCGTACTGCAGCCAATGGCCTTTAGTCAAGTTGTGTCCATTAACGGTGTGTAATTCTCCGAATGGACACAGAGACACACACCAAGGGCAGGGGGAGAAATAGAGACTGCGTAGCATTTATTTTCTCACCCTCCTGTTCTGTGAACTCTGTCTCTCGACGACATGCTTCCAGACCTCCCCCAGTCAACACGGCCACCCCTCTTTTTTTCCGAGCTGATCCCCTACAGCAGATATCGTCTCCCGTGTTATTTGTACATCTCGCCACACGTGACACCAGTCCATGTGAGCACAGGGGCGCAAGAGTCACTGCCGTTGCATTAACATAAAGCTGAAGGGGTTCAAATTATTAAGTCCTTTGAAGCTTTCTAAAGTAAATTGGGCAAAATTACAGCTAGCGTGGGTGGCTGCCACTACGTAATTACAGAGCGCTGCCTTCCCTGGCAGGAGGAGAAAGCTCTTATGAATCTGTCCTGATTGCTAGTGTTTAGCAACCTTTGCCTTGATCACACAGATTCACGTGACAGGTAGCGCCGTTTCTCTTTAGTTCTCCCCCTCTCCATCACGCCTCCTTTTTCCAGGACTGCCTAAGTCTCACCTCCTGAGTTTGAAATTCCCATCTGTGTCTCTCTCTCTTTCTCTCTCCTCGTCTCTTTTGTTCTTTCACTTTTATTTTTATGTTTTTTTTTTCTATCTAAAGTGTCTTAAAGTGTCTCTCGTGGCACTCCAATCCCCCTGTGATGATGAGGCTTTCAACTTCAGGGTTGCCGAAGGGGACCTTCAGAGTGCTGTGTTTGAGTTAATGCCTCATCAACACATGTTCAATTAGACCCAATTCATCTGACTCGATTCCTGCAACAAAGGGACCGGGTGATGAGGAGGCACACAGGATGAGCGGAACATTTACCAATAATAACAGAGACAGGCAAGAGCAAAGCGAGGAAGTCTGGAAGTGAGCGACAGCTGCCTAGACACACACACACACACACACACACACACACACACACACACACACACGTGCAAATGTGTAAGTACAAACAAAGCACTCATCCATCAAGGCACGTGCGATTTCTGGAATTTTTTTCTACTTTAGGTGTCAGTTTAGAGCATTGACTGCGAAATGACAAACCTGCAAATCAAGCAATTTTCCCCCCTCGATGTCGCTGATACATCACAAGATTAATGTTTCATAAAAGAGACATAATTCTCATTCTGCCTACAGATCTTAATAGATTAGCATAAACTGACAGTGCGAGGCATTATAATACTCTGTTTTTCCCGACAGTTATCGTTCAAGGTCCCTCTAAAGATAGCACCCAGAGGTGGAATGAGGCAAAGACTATACTATACCCATAATGCATTGTTGGGATGAGGAAGCCTTTGGAATCTTTAATTCCCTTCCCTTGCAATGCCCTGGGGTCCCATTTAAGATAATCAGTGTTTCATAAATAGGGCTATTTTTGCATCTGAGGAAATGACTCCTCTGATGATGACTTCACAACGAGACAGGACGGAGGGCTTTGTGCCGGCAGAATGTTTTAAATGATAAAAGCACACAGGGTGGCATGAATAGAGTATTATGGGGGCTGTGAATGGATGCTTTTCTTTTCCCTCTTTCCTCTCCTTCCCCTCACAGCTCTAGAAACACTTTGCCCTCTGTCCGGCTCTTCCCTCCGGAAACCCAAGAGGATGGACAGACTGAGAAATAGTGGGGAGTGCGAGAGAGAGAGAGAGAGAGAGAGAGAGAGAGAGAGAGAGAGAGAGAGAGAGAGAGAGAGAGAGAGAGAGAGAGAGAGAGAGAGAGAGAGAGAGAGAGAGAGAGAGAGAGAGAGGCAAGCTATGTGCCACACAAAATAATGGCTCATATTAAGATATTTAGAAGGTCATTACGTGGATGATATATTGTTATGGAGTACAGTCACACTCAGAATCAGAATCAACTTTATTAGCCAAGTGTGCCTATGCACACGAGGAATTTGACTCTGGTTCACAGCAGCTTCTAGCACTTGCAGACTCACACACAAAAAAGAAAAAAGAAAAGAAAAGAAAAAAAGACAACAAGTAAATGGAACGACAGGAAATTGGAGGCAGGCATGTATACACAGCAGGTATGTCGTTACTATACAGAGTCTTGTTATGGTTGAGTAATCAATAACATGTCCATATATTATACCGTATTACATTTATACTATATTGCCCATACACAATACCATGTACCATACCACAACTCCACAACCCATCATACCCATATACAATACAGCATATAAACTCCCTCTCTCGTCTTCTTCTTTTGGCTTATTCCCTGTTTCTCAGGGGTCACCACAGCGGATTTTACAGTTTCCATCGGTACCCTGTGAGGGCACAGCACCAATGGTGGCCGTTGTTAACCCGGGCCTTGACCGATCCAAAATGGAGGCTCGACCGATCTGGTATGGTCTTGTCAATCCGCATATTGATTTGTCAAAATATTATGTCGGATGCCCTCCCTGACACAACCACTAACCCTATGGACGGGGGCACAGGTAAAGCGCTGGATGCCATCCCAGTATTCATGGACTTGCGCCCATGCCTGTCACCACCTATATACTCCCTCCATATTACATTATATTATCTTATGGACCAGAAGTATGAGATCATCTAGTTTCAGCGTTTCCTGAAAATGCAACCAGATGCTGGACCTGCCACCCAACATGAGCTCTAATGAGAAGAGTCAAGTCTGAGGTGCACTACATACCATGACCGATTCTGAGCAAAATGAGCTAAGAATGCATTTATGTTCAAAAGGTAGAATAAAAACACAGTTAAGCTGTAGCAAAGGGTCAGGGGTCACTGCTAAAGGTTCAGACTTTTACCTGTGTTTGCTTGGTTTGAATACTGTTTTCACATGTGAATATCAACCCACCCCTTCTCTGTCTGCCCTCTTTCATGACCTGGCAGGATGTCACATGTCACACGTGCACGTTTGTGTGTGTGTGTGTGTGTGTGTGTGTGTGTGTGTGTGTGTGTGTCTATGCACACAGGCAAGTGATTGTGTACATGCATGTGTGTGTGTGTGCGTGTGTGTGGCTTGTTTGTGTGTTAGGTGGCCAAAACGTTGACAGATGGATGGTGTGTTAAGGGCTCCTCCCAGAGCCTTGGGCCCTGTCCAGCAACCGGCCGAGGAGACCACGGCGTCACGTCTCCTTTCCCCGCGATTCACGCATCACCACCTGGCGGTTTGACAGCGGCTGCCGCCCGTCGCGGCCCCCTTGTCAAACCCTGTAGCCGTACCCCCTGACACCTTCCCCCATATCTGCGCTCAAAGTGCCAAAACCACCGCTGCTGAATGTTTGATTTCTATTTATTCCTGTGGTGTCTCCTATTCTTAGCCCCCCCCCCAACCCCGACTCACTACCCCCCACGCCCCTCTCTCACTTGCTCGTGAATAACTTTCAAGATATATATCTAAAACACAGAGCAGGCCGCCTGTGTACGGGAGCTGTCAGGAGGCTGTCATGTTAGTCTTCTCTGCTTGGCATACACACTGTCTTATGAATTCATGAGCTTGAAGTTGGAAAAAAATCTCTATGTACTTGTCTTTGTGCGCATGTCTACATGTAAATGTGTGATGGTATGTGTGTGTATGTGTGTGTGTGTGTGTATGTGTGTGTGTGTGTGTGTGTGTGTGTGTGTGTGTGTGTGTGTGTGTGTGTGTGTGTGTGTGTGTGTGTGTGTGTGTGTGTGTGTGTGTGTGTGTGTGTCTGTGCTACACTCGCATGCAAGTATTACTTAAAAGCCATGCTGCGAGCGATACACCAAACACAAAATCTGAAAAAAAACTAGGCTTATGTCAGCAGCGATAAAGCAAGAAGTCATCGGAGCGAGTTTGCATCACACTGCGTAGCGTACATGATGTACTCTACGTTGCATCAGTTTCTAGAAAGTTCCCAACTCTTTGTTTACCGAATCAAATATAGGTCTACCTGTCTCGCGGAGGTGGGGCAGAACTGACTGTAAAATGTTCGCCGCCTTCATTACTCATAAGTTCAGGATGTAAAACTTCTTGTCCAATCAGCCCGCCGGTCTGAGCTGATTTGACACCGGAGCCCTTCGCTCCCTGTTCGTAATCAGGCGCTCATCATTTCTCCCGCGCGCCATG
Organism: Lampris incognitus; assembly: GCF_029633865.1. Classification (NCBI taxonomy): domain Eukaryota; kingdom Metazoa; phylum Chordata; class Actinopteri; order Lampriformes; family Lampridae; genus Lampris; species Lampris incognitus. The sequence continues at coordinate 25,829,445 of NC_079226.1, forward strand.
AATGATTCACTGTCAGTCAACGCTGCACACGTGGCCGGCCTGTCAAGCGCTTGTTTTCTGTCTGGAGCTTCTGCAAGATCTCCTGCTCATCTGAAAAACAAAATCATCCCGGGGGCTAGAGGGAAGGTGCATATTTTAACGTCTGAGGAGTTTCCTGTGACAAACACTTGCCACGGTGGCCATCTGGAGCCGCATGAATCCTCTTATCGTTTCACCTGCAGAGATTTCAAGATTATTTATCCGCGTCCCCACAAGAATGACGCACCCTTTAATTCTGGGCGGTCGAGGTCTGTAGCTCCGCTAATCATATTGTCACCGAGTTGGATGTCTAAAACACGGTGTGTGTGGCAGGCACCAAAGACAACATGAACTCGAGTCATGTCTCGGACAAAGTCTGATCGGTACTGTGAGGTGGTGAGTCAACAGCTATGTTTACATTCGGGATTTTCTCCATTGCGCCACATGTTTCCCCGCTTCACCTCTCGATCCTATCCCCACCATCCCGTCGGTGTCCATCTGTCTAGTCCTCTGTTCCCAACTTTCCCTTTCTCTCCTGACCCACTAAGTTCAACATTTGCAGAGCTAATGAGCATAGCATCTCTGCAAAAACCACGCTTTTTATCTTCTTCCTTGACTTAGCGCGCACTGTGGCGGCTCTCCAAATTAGACTGTTTATTTATGGCCATCAATATTTAATTAGATTTGCTCTAATCTTGCATCAGCGGGTTCAAGAGTCTCAGCGTGACTGTTTAAATATTAAAATTAATTGGAGCGGAGATACTGTAAAGAGGCTTGGCTTGATTGTTCTGGGGGAACAGGTAGCGTCTACAACTGATCCAGCTTTGGTATGCAGAGCTGTGGACATGAACACACACGCACGCACGCGCGCACACACACATTTTGCACATCCTGCATTTTCCAGATGAGTCTTCTTCATCATATCGTATGTAATGAAGCACCAGATCCATAACCTAACTTACTTCAATTTGATTTGATTTGATTTTGCTTCAGCTACTTTGGTTTAATTAAGAATTGTTGGAATTGATTAGGGTTGGACTAGCTTGATTTGGTGTTGGTTTTGTTTACTTTGGTTTCATTTGGTGTGGTACATTTTGGTTTGGTTCGGAGCGGCTCAAATTAGATCGGGTGGTTTGAATTGAGTTAGCTTGGTTAAAGTCTCAACATGTAGAATTGGAATGAATGAATAGCACCCATATTTTCCATTTTATACTTGTGTCGAGATGCTACAAAATAAAATCCACCCATCCAGATCGGTTACACTCAGTGGTTTTGCCTATTTTCGACTCCTTCACACTTTTTGGCTGGGCACAAATCAGTATTTTGCCTTCTTTACATATCTTGCTGGTGCACAGGAAGTGATGCGCTTTACTTATCAGTGATACCTAATGACTCCATGGGAGTTTTCCCTCAGATAACCTGGAAATGTGAAGCGAAAAATACTGTGCACCGGCAGTCTGTATTGCTTTGGTGTAAAAAAAAAAAAAAAAGACAGCAAGAGTGCCACAGCCTCAACTTTCACAATAAATAATAAGATGATAAAGAAATGATAACATCTAAGGAAGAACAGGTAAAAAGTGAAAGTGATAAATGAAGCAATAAAACTAGAATAAGTATTGGTGCTGCTTTAATGCAATGGAATCTGATGGAGAAGCTAGACATCCTGATGGTTGCAGAGATGGCTGCTTTTTTATTGGAAAGTGCAGTGATAACGACTACAATCAGCCAGTTATTTATCCTGTCTGTGGTCAACATAGGCCAAATATTGATGAATTATATATGTATAAGTGTTGGATAGACGCATGCAGATCTGTTTTCTAGGTGCTGAGTACTACAAATTTCTGCCACAGTTCAGGATAAAAACTCCGGTTAGTTGCAGATAAGGACATGACATTGTGATCTGTAGTGAGAGTAGGGTGTAGGTTGAGGAGAGCCTGGAGAGGTGGAGGTATGCGCTGGAGAGAAGAGGAATGAAAGTCAGTAGGTGCAAGATGGAATACCTATGTGTGAATGAGAGGGAGGACAGTGGAATAGTGAGGATGCAAGGAATAGGAGTGACAAAGGCTTATGAGTTTAAATACTTGGGGTCAACTGTCCAAAGTAATGGGGAGTGTGTGGAAGAGAGGTGAAGAAGAGAGTGCAGGCAGGGTGGAGTAGGTGGAGAAAAGTGTCATGAGTGATTTGCAACAGAAGGGTACCAGCAAGAGTCAAAGGGAAGATTTACAAGATGGTTGTGAGACCAGCTATGTTATATGGTTTGGGGACAGTGGCCCTGATGAAAAGACAGGAGGTGGAGCTGGAGGTGGCAGAGTTGAAGATGCTAATATTTTCATTGGGAGCGACAAAGAAGGGCAGGATTAGGAACGGTTATATTAGAGGGGACAGCTCAGGTTGGACGGTTTGGAAACAAAGCAAGAGAGGCAAGACTGAGATGGCTTGGACATGTGTGGAGGAGAGATGCTGAGTATATTGGAAGAAGGATGCTGATTATGGAGCTGCCAAGGAAGAGGAAAAGAGGAAGGCCAAAGAGGAGGTTTGTGGATGTGGTGAGAGAGGACATGCAGGTGACTGGTGTGACAGAGGAAGATGCAGAGGACAGGAAGACATGGAAACGTATGATCCGCTGTGGTGACCCCTAATGGGAGCAGCCGAAATTAGTAGCAGTACTAGTAGTAATTGCAGATGAGGACATATCTGGTCATCTATCCAAATGGTCATCTATCTATGTGAGCCTTTCCCGACACCGGGCTGATTATACAACTCTGTTCAAAGGCCAATGCTGTTAACAGCCTGACGTCACTAAAGGGAACAGGATTTCTATGGAATCTGGTCCAAATGTGGTGCAGTTATCACTCACTTGTCACAGAAATCACTACCGAGCAAAGAAAACTCACATAGTGAGACTTTGAGTGTTTTAATTTCATTTAGATTGAAATTGAATGGGCAGCACGGTGGCACAGTGGTTAGCACGGTCGCCTCACAGAAAGAAGGTCCGGGGTTCGAACCCCGGGGTTGTCTAACCTTAGAAGGTCATCCCGAGTCGTCCTCTGTGTGGAGTTTGCATGTTCTCCCCGTGTCTGCGTGGGTGTGCTCCGGTTTCCTCCCACAGTCCAGAGACACGTAGGTCAGGTGAATTGGCCATACTACATTGTCCCTAGGTATGAGTGTGTGTGTGTGTATGTGTGCGTGCGTGTGTGTGGGCGGGCCCTGTGATGGCCTGGCAGCCTGCCCAAGGTGTCTCGTCGCCTGCCGCCCAATGACTGCTTGGATAGGCTCCAGCATCCCCGCGACCCTGAGAGCAGGATAAGTGGCTTGGATAATGGATGGATGGATAGATGGATGAAATTGAATGGTTTAGATTGGATTTAATTTAGTTTAGATTGGTTCGGTTCGGTTCGGCTGAAGAGTGAAAACACATCAGTCTCTTCCGACATGTCTGGAGAGCAGCAGAGACCCCATGTCAGGCTTCAGGTTATGCTGTTGAGATGATTTAAATAACACTTTCTGACTCTCGTTTCATTAATACACTTTCCCCTCTCACACAGAGCCTAGGGGCACACAGCTACTGCAGAGACTGAAGGAAATTCTGCTTTTCAAAATGAACCGCATTCTCAAACGCGATGGTAATCTTATGTAGAAATTGGAAAAGTCAGCACAGCAAATGCATCAGCTGCTTTCCCGCAGACAAACATGCAATATTGATTCACCTTCCAACAGGTCATATTTTATGTATTTGTTTTAAAGATTTTGATATTGTGCTCCTGCGCTCTCAAGGTTTGGGAGTGAGACTGTTTGTCTTTTCTTTGTGAATTGAAATTGATGATGAATGAAACAGCTGTACACCGAAATAAGACACCTGTATTACTTTATTAGTATTGCTAGAAAATTGTTTGTTTGTCTCTCTCTCTCTGTGTGTGTGTGTGTGTGTGTGTGTGTGTGTGTGTGTGTGTGTGTGTGTGTGTGTGTGTGTGCATGTGCACTTGCAAATGGTTTTGGTTGGTTGTGAAAGCATGAATGTGTGTTGTGTGTGTGTGTGTGTGTGTGTGTGTGTGTGTGTGTGTGTGTGTGTGCTTGTAAGATGTGTGTTTAAGTGTACCTAACAGTGCCAGTATGCATTTATTTATGTATGTGGCCTGCTGGCTGCAAATTATTGTATGGTGATTCCCAGGTGACCTGGTGTGTGTGTGTGTGTGTGTGTGTGTGTGTGTGTGTGTGTGTGTGTGTGTGTGTGTGTGTGTGTGTGTGTGTGTGTGTGTGCGTGTGTGTGTGTGTTTGTACAGTGACCAGCCATAGATCTCCACCTCCATGCATACTCATTTCCCCACTTTCCAAGCACACTCCTTGGCCCTGTCTAAATAATGGCCTTTGTTTTCTCACGTCTCTGCACATTCCTCCTTAGTTAATTCGTCATTTCAAGGGAAGGAAAAAAAATAGAATCATCGAATTTTGTCAACTCAATAGCAGCCAGCTGCCTCCATGCCATAAAATTGAATATTTACCTCATTCTCGCACGGGTTCATCAAATAGAGTAAACAAAGGCGAGGCTAGAGATCTCAGAACATGTGAGAAAGCCAGAAAAAAAAACAAAAAAACACAAACTAAACTCTAACATTATGTCTGGGAAGCGGCACAGTTAACAGTCTACCATTCATCCAACCAATTCAGCTGACAACGAATTGCTTCTTCACCATTTCGAGTCAAATGGCGCTGGTATCAAGATGACGAATACCCTCATAAAGAGTGGCGCCACCAGCGCACAAACTGCTGCAGGAAACGAACTGCAGTTCATATTGCAAAGGAGTCCAATGGGGCGAGGTCTATGATCATTAGCCCAATGAGGAGGTGAATGGATGGGTGGTGTCTCTGTCCCAGGGAGCTTCTGGCCCATTTCGAGCACATCCCAGTTTCATCAGTGTGTTTTGCATGTCTCCCAGACACATTGCTGCATGTGCATGGCATGCCAATGACAATGAAAGCGCAGCGTTCGAGGAGCCACTGGCTAGGTGGCTACTGTCTTGGGTTAACCCTTTCTTTAACGCCGAAACATTAATGACTTGAAGCTACACTCTGAAAAAAAAATTCAAATCAATTCAAGCATTCTTGGGTTTATGCAGAATTAATTGCATCCACCGGCGTCTCAATACACCAAGTAGCTCCGCTGCGATAGCCTGAAGTGGTCTGAGGTTACCTATTGGAGTGCATTTGAGAATTCAGCCCGATGGCATCAGAATGTACTCCTAGAGCTGCAGAGTGCTCAGGACATTCCCTGCATAGTCGAAGAAAAGCTGAAGTTTCCTGACCGAATGAATTCACATTTTGACTCCTCTAAATTTTACAAAGCCCTTTGGAAAACAACCCAATGTCTTCTGTACTGTACATGTATGTAAACATTACTACTTACCTTAATTATATTCTCTCAACATTCCTCATACAACTCTCCTATAATTTTCATATACGGTATATGTACGTACATTTTACATATATGTTAAATAGGTGTCCCTAATAATGTGGCCACTGACTGGTAGTCATAGTGCTGGTTAGATGTTCTCGTTAATGCCATCTGCCTCCAGAGCAGCCTGGGTTCTATGAGGCATGGATTCAATAAGGTGCTGGAAAGGATCCACAGGGATCTTGGTCAATGCCGACTTGGTAGCATCACACTATTCTTGCAGGTTTTTCTTCGCCATATTTTCTTCTGCAAACCTCCCATTACGAATCTCGTCTCAGAAGTGCTCCGGTGTGTTGAGACGTGTGACTGTGCAGGCCATTGAAGTAAGCCCAAGTCACATTAATGTTCCTGGAGCCATGTTTAGACAATGTGACCGACTGTTACGACATAATGTATTGTCTTGTTGAAGGTACCCATTTGAAAGAGACTACACTGAGGTCATGGAGGGATGCAGCTTGACAGCAAAGAATACTTAGATATACTATATGTTGTTCAAGTCATGCTCAGTTAGGAGATTAATGTATATGTGTTAACATTCACCATACGATTACATCACCAGCAGCCTGCATCTTTGCAGGCAGGACAGATTGATAGATTCATGTTGTTTATGCCAAATTCTGACCCTACCATCAGCGTGTTTCAACAGAAACCAGTCTTCATCAGACCACGTGATGTTTGTTCCATTCTTTAATCACCCAGTTTTTGATCACATATCAGCTTAAGCTTCATTTTCTTGTTCTTGGCTAACAGAAATTTGGCTCCGGCTTAGTGACTCTCAATGTACTTACACAGAATAACAACAATCTGCTGAAGACTGTTCTGTTGTTATTCTGTGTAAGTACATCGAGAGCCACTAAACCAGGGTCGAATTCCTTGTACGTCAAGTCAAGTCAAACTTTATTTATATAGCACATTTCGTAGACAGGCAACACATTGTGCTTTCCATAAAGTGACAATGCAGTCAAAACACAATCATAAAACTACAAATGTAGAAAATAAATATGCATATCACCAGGTTACTGCAGTTTGGAGCAGAATATGCAAATATCAAAATATAAAAAACACAAATCAAACCCTCACACACACACACCGAGATATTGGCCATAGGCTGTTGTGAAAAGTGAGGTTTTCTTTCTTTTTTCTTTTCTTTTTTGGAAGTTTTCCCCTTTATCTCCCCAATTGTACTTGGCCAATTGCCCCACCCTTCCGAGCGGTCCCGGTCGTTACTCCACCCCCTCTGCCGATCGGGGAGGGCTGCAGACTACTGTAATATTTGCTAGTAATATTTGATTTGCTAATGTCCCTTACGGCTTTCCGTAGCGCCACAACAAAGTCACGTGATGTACGTAACAACGTCAGTGGGAATCCGGTCGGTGAATAAACACCCAGCACGAGAGAAGTCGTCCTTGCTTCATTAATGTTATAAGTTAACATAGCCAGAGGGCACAGATCATTACATGGTGTCAGAGTAGCGGAGTTTAAATACCCAATATGGATTCGTACGGCGTTCCAGCTCCACGGATGGACTGGGAATCGGCGAACTTACCTGAAGCATGGAGACGATTTCGACAAACAACGGAGCTAATGTTCACGGGCCCCCTGCGCGGGAAGAATGAAGAGGAGAAATGCAGCTACCTCCTGCTCTGGATAGGGGAAAAAGGGCGCGATGTGCACAACACTTGGACACTCAGCGGAGAACAAGCCAAGAAGCTAGAAACGTACTACGATAAGTACACTGAGTACATCACCCCCAAAGCAAACCCGATTTATGCCAGATATAAATTTCATGAAAAGATGCAGGGAGAGAGTGAATCCTTCGAACGATTTGTAACTGAGCTAAAGCTCCTAGTCAAAGACTGTGACTACCCAAATGCCGACGAGATGGTCAGGGACCGCATCGTGTTTGCCACCAACTCACCCAGAGTGAGAGAAAAGCTACTTAGCCAGGGAGCTGAGCTAACGCTAGAAAAAGCCATAGATGTAGCCCGCTCACACGAGCTAGCAAAGCAACAGCTAACGTTTATGGGCCAGGGCAGCACACATGAAACGGTGCACGCAATAGGCAGAAAGACTTACAAACCGAACGCACCCAAAGCAGCTAACGCTAACTTCAGACAAAGGGACGTTAGCACCGCCGCCAGGGCGTGTAGCTATTGTGGAGGGCTACACGGCGCTAAAGCCACTTGCCCAGCTAAGGGTAAACAATGCATTAAATGCAAGAAGCTCAATCATTTTGCTAAAGTATGCAAGTCTAGCTCCCAGGGACAGACAAAGTACTACCGCGGCACAGTACATGCCGTCGGAGAGAACCCAGAAGAGTGCACCACTGACAGAGAACAGGAAGAACTGTACTTCGACAACATTACAGTGGAGAGCACCGCTGTGGGAGAACAGACAGAGCTGTACATAGACTGCATCTCAATAGAGAACAACGGAAAAAGCAACGAGCAGGCTTACGTAGAGGTTGGAATTGGCACACCTCCACAGAAGGTAAAGTTTAAACTAGACACTGGGGCACAGGCCAATACTATTCCCACCAACCTGTTCCAGGCGCTGTTCAAAAATGTGACACTGAAACCAGCAATACACAGACTCACTGAATATGGAGGAGGCGCGCTGAGCGTGAAAGGCACATGCAAACTCAAATGTAAGTACAGAGACAATGCAATGATGCTGGACTTTTACGTCATTGACACAAACGCCCCACCAGTCATGGCAATGAAAACATGCCGTGACCTAAACTTGGTAAAAATAGTGATGGCTGTGAGCGAGGAAAACAATGTCACATCACAGAGCATAATGGATGAGTATGCAGATGTTTTCCAGGGAATAGGAGAGTTCCCAGGCGAGTGCACCTTCCGCGTCACACCAGATGCAACGCCGGTCGTCTGCCCGCCACGCAGAATCCCCATCGCCCTACGCAGCAAACTGAGGGACGAGCTTGACAGCATGGAGAAAGGCGGCATAATCTGTAAGGTAACAGAACCCACAGAATGGGTGAACGCACTCGTCATTGTTGAGAAGCCAAAGACAGGCAAACTTAGAGTGTGTTTAGACCCCAGAGCTCTTAACAAAGTGATACAACGACCTCACTATCCCCTCCCCACGCTGGAGGACGCCACCACAAAGCTCGCTGGAGCTGAGTACTTTAGCGTGTTAGACGCGCGGTCAGGCTATTGGGCCATCAAACTGAGCACTGAATCCTCAATGTTGACGACATTTAACACAGTGTTTGGCAGGTATCGTTTCCTCAGACTGCCATTCGGAATCGTGTCCGCTCAAGACGAGTTCCAGAGACGCGTGGATGAAACATATGAAGGATTGGACGGTGTGACGGCCATAGTGGACGACATACTAGTGTTCGGCAAGACTAAAGAGGAACATGACCAGCATCTCAGAGCGATGCTGAAGCGCACAAGGGAGCGAGGGGTGAGGCTCAACCCCGACAAGTGTCACATATGCGTGTCCGAGGTAAGCTACTTCGGCCACACGCTCTCACACGAAGGCATCAAACCAGACCCACACAAGGTGAAGGCGGTCAAGGACATGCAACCCCCACAGAACAAAGCAGAGCTGGAGACAGTCCTCGGCATGATCAACTACCTCGCCAGATTTGCTCCACACCTCTCACAGATAAACTCACCCCTCAGACAGCTTCTGAAACAGGACAGTGAGTTTGTGTGGGATGCAGTCCACGACAAGGCGTTCCAAGAGATGAAGAATCTCATTACACAGCACCCAGGTCCAGTACTCTCATATTTCGACCCGCAGAAAGAGCTGCGACTCCAAGTGGATGCATCCAAAAGTGGCCTTGGGGCTGTCATGCTCCAAGATGGCAAACCAATTGCCTATGCGTCCAAGTCACTCAACAGCACTGAAGAAAACTACGCACAGATAGAGAAGGAGCTCTACGCTGTGGTCTTCGGCTGCAAGAGGTTCCACGAGTACATGTATGGACGAAAAGTAATTGTGGAGTCAGACCACAAGCCTCTGGAGGCAATACTAAAAAAGCCACTGGCAGCAGCACCACCCCGGCTGCAACGGATGATCCTGGCGCTCCAAAAATACGACATCCAAATCATCCACCGCCCCGGTAAGGACATACCGGTGGCCGACACACTGTCACGCAAGTCAATAGAACACCACGACAGTGACCTACAGGAAGGGATGGAGGCCCAAGTGCACACAGTCCTCAGCAACATCCCTGTGAGCGACACAAGACTCACAGAAATCAAGCAGGAAACAGCGCAAGATCCACAGCTCACCGCACTCAGACGAGCCACACTCACTGGCTGGCCAGACACAAAGAAAAAGTGCCCGCCCAGCATCCAGGAATACTGGAACCACAGAGCAGAAATCTCAGAAATGGACGATATCCTGTTCAAAGGTGAGAGAATCATTGTCCCCCAAAAGCTTCGCAAGGACATGATACAGCGCATCCATGCCAGCCACCTTGGCGTGGAAAAAAGCAAATGCCGAGCAAGAGACTTACTGTTCTGGCCTGGCATGGGGAAACAGATCGAGGATGCGGTAGCAGACTGCAGCATATGCCAAGAACGGCGCAGCGCAAATGCAAAGGAACCAATGATGTCACACGCCATACCCGAGCGGCCGTGGCAAGTGATAGGCACAGACCTATTCACATGGAACTCACAGGACTTCATAGTCACTGTGGACTACTACTCCAGATTCTTCGAGCTAGAAAGACTTTACAGCTGCACCTCATCTGCCGTCATCATGAAGCTGAAAGCAGCAATGGCTCGACACGGAATCCCCGAGACTATCATCAGCGACAACGGTCCGTGCTACAGCTCTGGTGAGTTCCGCAACTTCTCACAGACATGGGGTTTCTCACACACCACCACAAGCCCCCACTACCCACAGAGCAACGGCCTCTCCGAGAAGACTGTCCAGACGGCCAAACGCATCCTGGACAAAGCCAAAGCTGAGAACAAAGACCCCTACATGAGCTTACTGGAGTATCGCAACACACCGGTGGACAACCTGAAATCACCGGCACAGCTACTGATGAGTCGGAGGCTGCGGTCCATTCTCCCATCAACAGCAAAACACCTGCAGCCACAGATCGCCAGTCAGGAGGATGTTCACAAAAGGAGAGAGGTATGTCAACAGCGCCAGCAGGCATACTACAACCGAACAGCCAAACCTCTGCCCCACCTGCCCGCAGGCACACCAATCCGCTTCCGGCAGGAGGATGGATCCTGGAGACCTGCAACTGTGGAAAGACCAGCGAACACAGACAGGAGCTACCACATCCAAACCAAAGAAGGTCAGATCTACCAACGCAACCGTCAACACCTGCGACAAAGCAGAGTGAACACTCACACTACACACACACACACTTCACAGCAGACTGTTACCAGCGCTAACAACAACACACAAGCCCATCAGCAAGAGCATGCTGAACCTCCAGACACGAACAATCAGCGACAACCAGACACACAGCCTGGTTACACCACGAGGTCAGGTCGCACGATCAAACCAAGACAAATCCTTGACTTATGAATGTTAAAAAAAGAGAATTTTACACCAACCTGTACTATACCTGCTATGTTTTGAAAAGAAATATTTACAGCGTTCACTTACCTTGTGTACCTACCTGCTGTTTGCAGTTACCAGTAATGAAATGAAAAAAAAGATGAAATGTTATTACGGTGTCACATTTAGACAGTGAAGGAAATGTTTTACACTACTTTGTTGCAGTCCAGTTATATAAGAGTTCCACTTTCATATTCTTTCTTATTAAGATTGTATTCGCTTATAAACGTGCTCAACGTGGTCTGTATCTCTGCAGAGAAAGCAGCACTTTTCAGAAAAAGGGAGATGTAATATTTGCTAGTAATATTTGATTTGCTAATGTCCCTTACGGCTTTCCGTAGCGCCACAACAAAGTCACGTGATGTACGTAACAACGTCAGTGGGAATCCGGTCGGTGAATAAACACCCAGCACGAGAGAAGTCGTCCTTGCTTCATTAATGTTATAAGTTAACATAGCCAGAGGGCACAGATCATTACAACTACCACATATCTCCTCCGATACATGTGGAGTCGCCAGCCGCTTCTTTTCACCTGATAGATAGGAGTTTCGCCAGGGGGACGTAGCACGTGGGAAGATCACGCTACCCCCCCCCCCGGACAGGAGCCCTGACGACCAGAGGAGGCGCTAGTGCAGCGACCAGGACACATACCCACATACGGCTTCCCACCCGGCCAATGTGTCTGTAGGGACGCCCGACCAAGCCGGAGGTAACACGTGGATTCGAACCGGCGATCCCGGGCGTCCGGAAGGGAGGTTTTCAACCTGCTTTTAAAAGTAATAATAGGCGGTGTTTGCTCGCGATCCAGTTTGAATTGTGAATTAACTCAAATTTCCAAGAAGAGCTAGGCTTAGCCAGGAGCATGTGGACATGTTTGACAAGTTGTGCAGTCAGAGTGGCCCTTCTTCGCACCAGTTTTGTACTGAGAGGATATTTGCATATTTGTAGCCTGACAGCCTGATTTGTAGCCAGGTGGAAGTAAATTAACGAAGACAGCGATTTTGGGAACTACACCAGCAAAGCGCAAGAGAGGCCGACCGAAAAGGCAGTATGACGATGACATCAAAGAATGGCTTAGTCTGTAAATATCGGAGGCAACACGATCAGCTCAGGACAGAAAGAACTGAAGGAGACTTGTTTGGCAAGCACGTCATCCTGATGGTGCTGGCAACCCTCGCTAACGAGTCATCGAGTGACCCTGACAGTCGACAGCAGAGGGCGCTAATGCAATCATTTATTTGCTACTCATAACCCCCCCCCCCACACACACACACACACTGAAACAAATGACGAAGAAGAGTGCTTTGACTTTTCCTTGGTCGCGGCAAGCGGAAAACGAACGGAGAGAAGTCGGTGGGAAAAGTTGAAAGAAAAACAAAGTGAAGGCACCGGAGACTGATTCTTCGAAATGTAAAAAGCTGGCGGAGCTGTTTGGCGCCAGCAGCAGTAACGTAATCACCGAACGAGAGTGTTGAGGGCCCGGTGGCAGTTGGGCCTGAGCTACATCCGCCGGCTGCCCATGACGATGAGGGACGGACAGCAGAGGGACTTTCATATGGGCAAGCGGTACTGGTAAGTAGCCAGCCAGAGACACCATCACATTTATTCAGGTTGCCGTTCCCGTTGCCCCTTTCTCACTATTATTTGGCGTCTATCAACGAGGTGTGCGCGGTTAGCCTACTTACCCACGTGACGCCACTCCATCAAGTCAAAGTATTTCCGGTTTTCTAAAATGAATGAAGACGAGGCAAAATAATCATGTTTATAAAATGACAGTGTCATTTGCGTTATCCAGATGAATTCATATAAAAAATGTAATTACATTAAAACATATTAAATTGATATAAATCTGCATGGAGTACATTATATGAAGTGCTGTTATAGGCAATTGAACATGTAAACCCCGTGTCCAAAATAACTTCCATTTACATTTATTCATTTAGCAGACACTTTTATCCAAAGCAGTGTACAAATGTGGTAGATAAAATCAAGCATACAATGTATCTATTAAATCGTTTGTTTATTCAGGTTGAGGATAGTTTCAGCTCAAAAGATGGCAGTTTTGTAGTTGGACTAGAATATGAGATGTCATTATTTGTAATCTGTCCTTTATATGTTGAGGTAATCTCATTGCACTCACTGCAAAAGCACTGTCAAATGTGAGGGCATACAATTGCCTCCAGCCTGTTCAAGAAATGCATCATATGAGGTAAATACTTTTAGCAGATTATATGAAAGCTTACAATAATAAACACAGCCTCCAGTCATCATCAGTGGTGGTGTGATGTTACCTGCTATTGTGAATGTGATACCTTGACCGGTATAGTATTGTGAGACAGTATCATGACAACCCTGCTAGGGGCTATGTGTACACGTGCTGGTTGTGGTGGGCCTATCTGGGACAAAGTCCAGGGCAGTTTTTTAGTCCCACTTCGTCCCTGGTTTGAAAGAGTGTTGCTATTTTCCTCTGACCTCTCTCGCTAACAAGGTATTTCGCCCACAGAACCGCCTCTGACCAGATGTTTTTCGATTATTGCACCATTCTCAGTAAACTCTACATGCTGTAGTACACAAACATATTAGGGGACAGCTGTTTAAGAAATGATGTAACCACCAAATATGACACCTTAGATCATTCCACGTGTGATCCAAGTGGCTTGAATCACACATCTTGGTCATTTAACATCCAGGAGTACAGTTACTGAACCTGTTGACTCTGCATGCTTTATATATTGTGTCATAGCCATGTGATTTGCTGTCTGGAGGAGCAGGTTGCTTGCATTAACAGGCATGTATACATACTAGAGTGTTCGCTGAATGTACGTTATGGTATGTACCTTTTGTGTCGCATGTGCTCGAGGAAGCAGACATTTTCCAATGAGACACAAAAAGTCAATACATCAAAGTTTATTCTCAAGAACTCAGTATACATAGAAAATTATGAAAAAAATGTTGGCGTCTCTGTTAACAGTTTAATATTGGGTTTTCACAAAGCTCTGGGCTAGAAGAAATGTAGAATAAGAGGTTGGAAATTAAAGCGCTGCAGTCCCACCGAAGACGTACCTGTATGAAGAAACTGAACATGACCTTCAGTCTGCTCATTGGCTCCATCAGACATGGTTCAGAGAACAAAACATGGGAAACAGGGGGAATTGGTGAATAGCAGGAAGGTCCTGGGATGAAGGTGTGGAGGAGACAGAACTATGAAAGAAGAGAGGTAAACAGGAAAGGACAGATCTGTCTGCTTTAAATTAGATGGCACATTGCGTCAATGGCTAAAGAATTTTATTAAGAGTCTTTATATTGTCTGGCTTAAGCCGCCCTGATCAGCATAATCCCTGTCCAAACAAGAGATAATGAATCTTTTCTTTAAGCGTTGGGTTAGATATAGAGGACAGCATGATGCCAGCGAGGGGAGGAGAGACGTGCACAAATTATTGGATTTAGATTAGGAGGGGCCTATTTTAATGGGTTTGGAGTAATACCCCAACACTAATGAAAAGTCGCCCCAGGCCAGCATAAATGGGTGGTGGGATGGGGGTGAGAGCAACAGAGATAAAGACTCGGATAGAGAGAGAGGGTTGAACCATGAGGGATTTAATTCTTAACTCCACCAACTACTGAGCGAATACAGCGAATACGCGTGCAGCATGCTGCTGCATGCGTGAAGGGTGCATGTTTATGCATAAATGTGATTTGTACATTTATTAATGTGTAATGAATAAATTTGTACTTTGCTCACACGTGTGTGTGTGTGTGTGTGTGTGTGTGTGTGTGTGTGGGTGGGTGGGTGGGTGGGTGTGCGTGCACGCGTGCGTCTGCGCACACTGTATAAAGTACAAGATGGGCTTACACTGGGCCTTAGTGGACAGTGTTTGTTTTTGTGTATACATATATTCAGTCTTAAATTGATAGACATCATTTCCAAGCTGTTTATAGATGTGTAACCCAGCAGTTTCGGATAACGCATTTAACTTAGTTATTATTATACCATTCTATATTTTTTCTTTCACTATATGTCCATTTTTTCAACCTTGGATAACCTTTGACACTTTTTTATTTTTTGCCTTTGTAGCCCAGTTAATGCTAATGCACGATCTACATGTTCTTCTCACTGAAAAAAATCTGACTTAAAGCTCTGTATTTGTATGTTTTTTTTTTTTTTTATCAAACACAACTTTTTATCTACCCATAATGTGGGCCATCCTGATACTGGTAGAGACAGTCTCTGTTCATTCCTGCCAAGCGCGTCATTGCCACAGGGGACCGGGGGACATGCCCCCCCCCCCAATGTACGAAAGAGGGAAAAATTGTCATCCATCAATACAGGTTCAAGCTCATGAAAATGCAATATATCAGTTACTTTTCTGTGTTTAATTACACTCGGTTGAATAGAGGCGGCATTGAGTCTAAAGGTGCGGGTTCGAGGTGAACCCCAAGACATTATATTACTCAAACAACACTCCCATGACAATACTGTTGGCAGCATGTCACGTGTTGTACAGAAGTTCATTATTTATTGGGCAGCACGTAGGGATGGGTATCGTTAGGATTTTATCGATACTACTACTCTTATCGGTACTGCTTATCGGTTCGGTACTTTATCGATACTCTTATCGGTTCTTTTTGATTATTATGCAAGAAAAAAGACACTTAATTAAGAACAGAATCGACATTGCTTTATTATTCTATTATATAACTTTATATAAATATAAACAAATATTATTTATTCAGCAGCAACAGCAGCAGCAATGTTTTAAATGCGTCTGAATTATAGACTTTATAATCAACATTCAACAACAACAAATAAGATAAAAAATAAAAGTAGATAAAGATAAAGAAAAAAAGATGTATATATTAAAAATAAATTTTTACAGCAAAAGGCTAACGGAAGTTCAAACAAACAAGAACCTAGAACATTATCCTAACAGTTCTTCTGCAGAAAAATCAACATATCTGCCTTCTCCGGCAGGAGTCGTGATCTGTCCTGACTTATAGTGTCCCCGGCTATTAGACTAGCTAACTCCGTATCTATGGCTTATATATTTGTAGCTAAACAATTAGCTAAGCAATTATATTTTATTTATTGGCTTATTCGTAATAATTTGTTATTAGCCTAGCTAACTCCGTATCTATGGCTTATATATTTGTAGCTAAACAATTAGCTAAGCAATTATATTTTATTTATTGGCCTATTCGTAATAATTCGTTATTAGCCTAGTTAACTCCGTATCTATGGCTCATACGGCTTACCTGCAGTGGACGTGGATGGAACACTACGAGCAAAGCAGTGGAAAACGCCGCATTTCTGCAGATTAATACCATGTTTCGACAAAAGATGTTTCGACAGATTGCTTGTATTGCCACCCTTACTGGCAAATGATTTGTTGCACTTGTGGCAACGAGCGTTGTTGTCATCGACTTTTGAAAAATATACCCAAACTTTTGAACGTTTAGTTCTCTCCGCCATGATGAGCCCTTGAGCAGAGCTGTCTGCGCGTGTGTGAGCGAGTGTGTGGAGCACAGCACAGCCCCGCCCCTCGCGCAGTAAGAGAGAGAGACAGAGAGATGGAGAAAACGGCAAACAAGATTATGTTCGCGACGTTTAAATTCCTCGAAAAACACAATTGCCACAATATAAATCTCACTCCATGATTTCTCGAGTACCTACCGACTACCGATAGCAGAACCGAAAACGTCGGATCTTAAAAATGCTCCGGTTTTTACTAATTTAGAACTGGTTCCCGTTTAGAACCGGGTTTCGGGGGGCATCCCTAGCAGCACGGTGGCCTAGTGGTTAGCACTATTGCCTCACAGCAAAAAGGTCCTGGGTTCGAACCCCAGCCCTTCCCAGGTCCTTTCTGTGTGGAGTTTGAATGTTCTCCCTGTGTCTGTGTGGGTTTCCTTCGGGTGCTCCGGTTTCCTCCCACCATCAAAGACATGCATGTTAGGGTTAATACTCCTGTGTGTGCCCCTGACCAAGTCAGTAGGAAAAAGAACTGAAGGTGGTCCCCGGGTGCTGCACGGCTGCTGCCCACTGCTCTAAGCTACGGCGCTAGGATGGGTTAAATGCAGAGGATACATTTCCCCACAAGGATTAATAAAGTATACCTTAATCTTAATTCAGAGTTTGTCCAGGGTGAGACAAAAAATTTGTAGAACTTGGCTAGCAACCAACCTTCATATTGCTAGCTGTTGTCCTTAAGTGGTTACCTGCTTCACTAAAACTAACATTGGTGATCCTGGCGAACCGGTATCGTGAAGCTTGTTATCACCTGTCTCTGTTAACACTGGGATTTCCAGCCATGAGCGGAAGAGGTGGGTTGTTAGCCACTATGTTATAAGCCACATAATCAGAACCATGAATGAAGGATTGAGATGAGATAAAACGGTCATGTGATACGTAGTAACCGCAGGAAAAATCAGTTACAGCGACATAATGATATTCAATAAAGTGAAATGTAAACAATATAATCACATAACTAGAATATAATAAGAAGCTTTAGAAACACTTGGAAATCATTTCCAAATATTAAGAGCAATTGTAAGGCTCAAAATAAGTGTGGTACCTCCTAAAGTCTGAGTGAGGATTTCGCCCTTGATTCCTGCGCCAATTGAGGCATCATTTAATTCTGCAGCATTGACTATTCTGTTATTCATATGTAGAAGTTGGTGAAGAATATGTTGAAGGATGGTGAGGATAATGACTCAGCTAACAACAATACAAACTAGAGACCAGTGACAGTGTTATCTTTCACCTTGCTTCTTGTTGTGCACCTTGTAATGTAGCCAAATAACACAAGGGAAATAAACATTACACAATGTGCTGTCTCCTTAGACCAAAACTCCAAAGAGAGCTTACAAAGAATTGGAGCGCTGCATATTTCCCAGTGATGAATAAAAGACAGTGTGAATGAGGCTTACCCTGCCTTGCAGTTCCACAGGCTGATCTCTGCATTATTGTGGCGTGTCTTCAAAAGGCAACCAAAGTCTTCCAAGACCCCTTGCTGATCTCTGGTACGATTGGTTGGTAGACCATTATCGATCAGGTGGAATTACATCGTTAAGTGAATTGTTTTTGATTTTGCTTGAAGATGAGTCTCGCAGCTTGACTACTTAAATCAGACTGCATTTGGTCTCTGGTCTCCTTCCTGGCAATATGGCAGGTGCAGCCACATAGCAGATGGTCAAATCACAGCTTCGGAGGTAGACCCAAGGGAGCGACACATTCATAACATGACTCATAACGTGAGTAACTGTGAGCATTAATGGCGTGTGGTAATGTTGGTTGTGTCATTGAATGACGGCCATTTATATCCAAAATGGAGTGTAAAGCCTCCCAAAAAGTAGAACCAATAACTGCCCCAAAGGCCTCAGTCGGAGGAGATGTTTTTGCTCTTCTCCATCAAATGGTTGATTTGTATTCTTGGCTCAGTAAGTGGTGGGGAAAGTGGAACAGAAGGAAGTTTCAAAAGTCATCATTACGTCTTCAATGTTTACTTACATAAAAGACAATATCTACAAAAAATCGAAACTGGGAATCATGGTCATGCATTATCCTCCATAGGTGTTGCCAGATTTTTTTAGTAGCCCGAAATCTTGGCTGCTCAATGGTAAATAACAAAATATGGGGCGTCCGGGTAGCGTAGCGGTCTATTCCTGTTGCCTGCCAACATGGGGATCGCCGGTTGGAATCCACGTGTTACCTCCGGCTTGGTTGGACGTCCCTACCAACACAATTGGCCGTGTCTGCGGGTGGGAAGCCGGATGTGGGTGTGTGTCCTGGTCGCTGCACTAGCGCCTCTGCTGGTTGGTTTGGGCGCCTGTTTGGGGGGGGGGGACTGGGGGGAATAGCGTGATCCTCCCATGCGCTACGTCACCCAGGTGAAACTTCTCACTGTCAGGTGGAAAGAAGCGGCTGGCGACTCCACATGTATCGGAGGAGGCATGTGGTAGTCTGCAGCCCTCCCCAGATTGGCAGAGGGGGTGGAGCAGCGACTGGGACGGTTTGGAAAATAGGATAATTGGCCAAGTACAATTGGGGAGAAAAAGGAAAAATCCCCCCCCCCATGAAAAAGAACAAATAACAAAATATGCTCTTATCTAACAACTCATCTAACTGTAACTAATGAATATCTTTAGGATTGCTTTAAATGAAGTTCACATGACATACAAATCGAAAATACTCTTGTTTGACATTGATCAGGCTACATCCAGGCAAGAAAGAATTACAAGCTAATGCATGACCAGCTAGCCTCCTCACTTGCTAAACAAAGTAATACATTTTGCAACGGCGAGTGATTTCCATAACAAGCGACGCTCAGTTACACGTGGTGCAGTGTGTGTATGTCCTATGAGTTGTTGTTGAGATTGGTGCGAGATGTTTTATAATGCTGCAAGGCCACAAATGCATCTAAGTAAAATCACTCAAGGTCAGGGGGGCCAGACTGGTCTTTGCGTGAAGACACATCAGCTAAAATATCACACCCTCGGTATTAAAATTAATGCCTAAATATGGCAGAAAGATTTTTATTAATAAGGGGTTGTTTCTATTCAAATCCACTTATCAAACCACCACAGTTTTTTTTTTTTTAAATCAAAAGTCTGCAGCAGAATACAAAGGCAAGACTCTTTTTCTAGAGATGCTGCTTGGCGGATGGAGAGCAACGTTTTAGAAAAAAAATGCCGTGCAGAGTTGCAGAGCGCTTAAGTTGTGATAAAACAGCTTTATAGGAGGATGATGTAAAGATTTTTTGTTTTTACATTTGAGAACTTACCAGTCATGAGGATGAGGCGGACTTGACTGGCTCCTCTGAGTTTATTGCTGAAGATTGCATGCTCAGTCTGTTTTCACCAGGGTTGGGCAAAATGCATGAAAATAGATTTAAGTGGAATGTGTAGCACGCAGGCATGTATTTTTTGTTCATATCACCAACGCCTTATTTTATAGTGAACACCAAACAACATATGCCATCACTGCCTCAATAGAATGGTTGACACATCCATCAAAATCAAGTGTCTACTGCTCTTTCACCACAAAGTGTGGTTGAAAAAAAAATAAAACAGAGCGAAGGCACCCTATTTAATTTGTTTATTCTTTCCGTTTCCCCCTCCAAACAGAGGTAGAGCTGCTGCAACATGTGGGTGCAGGGGCCAGACAAGTGAATGGAGTGCAGGAATGGGGAACAGGGAGGAGGGAGAGCTCTACAGTACATCCACTGAATAAGGTTTAAAGAGAACCAGACAGGCAGACATGGGAGAATATAAGGGAGAAAAAGAGAGATGCTGACTGTGATAGGAGCAGACATGTACAAGGCCCTCTGTGGCCTCAGCCCTCAGTGCTCATAACCCTGACTTTCCTCCAACAGCCAATCTCCTCTCTTTTTTAAGATGGCGCCTTGGACGGCTGCCATGGCCTGTTCCTCCTACCTGTTTCATTTTGTTTGTCTTTGTTTCAGTAAATATTGTACAATGTTGCTGTGAATACAAGTGCACAGTCCACTTATCTACTTTTATATACTGCTTTGAAATTTGGATTTGGCACGTTTAATGTGATATATCAGAGACAAACTCTGTACTCTGTACTCCCATGAACTTGCTAATAAAAGTGATTCTCTTTTTAAATCTCTCTCCCGCTCTCTCTCTCTCTCGGAGCAGAGCAGAAGTGTGAGTGAGTGCGCGTTTCGGCATTTTCTATCTTTTCTAATGTTTCTATTTTTCGTTGTTTCGTGTTTTCTGGGGGATTTGTAGTTTGACAGATTTACTGTCATGGTGGTGTATTTTGATAGCGAAGTTGGTTCGGCTGGCCCGGCTGTGAGTCATGCAGACTCGTGGAGTCTGAGGCGTGGGGCTGGAGGAGCTCACACGCCAACATGGAGTTAAACTTTGTCCGAACTCCAAGTGCTCGGTAGAAGATTGTGGTTTAGCAATTGGAAAAATTGTTGGCTATGACAGTGTAAAGTCCGCATCTAGGATGAATAGTGGAGTCGTGTTTCTCGATAGTATTGACAAGGTCAGCATAGTTGTGGAGCAAGGCATGGTAATCCAGGACACCTTTGTTCAGGTGGTGCCGCTGGTCAGACCGGCCAAAAAGGTTTTTTGTCTAAAGTCCCTCCATTCATTAGCAATGACATGTTGTGGAGAGAACTGGCGAGACACGGAAAATTAATGTCACCTATAAAACTGATCAATCCGAGCTGCGAATCTCCACTTTTAAAACATGTTGTTACCTTCAGAAGGCAGGTCTTTATGGTTCTGAGGAACAAAATGGAGTTAAATCTAATTTTGAAGTTCAGAGTTGATGGCTTTGACTACGATGTGTATGTATCATCAGAGGCAATGAAATGTTTTGGCTGCGGAATGGAGGGTCATCTCATATGTTCCTGTCCAGAGAAATCAACTGCTGAGCCAAATGAGGGTGAGACAGCAGCACAGGGCCCCGAGCAAACTGGGACTGTGGTGCCGAGCTCAAAGCAGGGAGAAACGCGGCAGGAAGAAAACTGGAGGCACGCTGAGTTTCTGGCTGCTGGTTCAGGTGCTGCTGATCCAGGTTCTGCTAAAGCAGGGGCTGCCGGTTCAGGTGCTGCTGTTCCTGGTTCGGCTAACCCAGAGACTGCTGGTTCGGGTGTTGCTGATTCAGGTTCTGCTAAAGCAGGGGCTGCTGGCTCAGTTGCTGACGATCTGGGTTCGGCAAGTTCAGGGGTTGTGGGTTTGGGTACTGCTGATCCGGGCCCTACACAGGACAATACTGTTGTAGAGGTTGTTGAAAAGTGTCCCACAGATATTATAAACTGTGATACAGTGGACACACAGTCTGAAACTAATGAAGCAGAATGTTCTCTGGAGGAGGAATGTGTGATGTTGGTAAAGAAAGACTCTTCCAATGTCAAGGATAAGAAGAGCAAACCTGATGAGGTGTCTCAGCTTTCTAGTATAGTGACAAAGGTTTCTCATCGGAGCAGGTGTCTGCAGTCGGATGAGAGTGAAGGTGATGAAGCCAGTGATGTGGAGTCTCTGGCTGCCTTGCAGAGGGGAACTCAACAACAGACTGGATACTCTGTAGTGAGTATTAAGAAGTTCTTGCAGGACACTAAGGGGACCAGAAATGTAAAAGTTGACAAAGTGTTTCCTGATTTGCAACTCTTCCTTGATTCAGTGAATACTTTTCTGAGAAGTCCTGGTGGTCTGGGGGAGAAAGCCTTCACTGAACAGGAAACTTTCGTTTGAAAAAAATAGTTCAAAAGGTCAGGAAGCAGTTAAAGAATGATGAATAAGTTTTTCAGTTTATTCTTTCTCTGTCCACTTGTTTCTGTTTTTCAACTTCTTTTCTGTATTATGGAGGACATAAAAATGGGGAGCTTAAACTTAAATGGGGCAAGGAATGGAGGGAAAAGGGCCTCTCTTTTCAAGCTGTGTCAACTTAAAAAGTTAGATGGGCTTTTTGTACAAGAGACACACAGGACCACTGATAATGAGGCTGACTGGCGGAGAGAATGGACTGGTGAGACCTTTTGAAGTCACAAAACCAGTAACAGTGGTGGAGTTGGTATTCTTTTTTCCAGGAATTTTATTCCTCAGTCTGTCGAGTCTGATGAAGTTATTAAAGGCCGCCTGTTAAAATGAACAGCAGTGTATGAACAGGTAAAAATTGTGTTTATTAATATTTATGCTACAATTGTGGGAGTGGAAAGGTTAGTCTTCCTGGATGTTTTAGATTAGGTTATTGAGAATTGTACCAGTGAGGACTAGTTATTCATTGGTGGAGATTTCAATTGCACTGAGGGCAGCAGGTTGGACAGGAACCATGCAGAGCCTCATGCTGCCTCTCGCAGTCGTGTGGTTCGTCTTATTGAGGCTCATGAGCTGTGTGATGTGTGGAGAGTGTTTCATGACAAACAGAGACAATACACCTGGACACATGTTAAGGATAACTTGGTGTCTATGGCCAGGCTTGATCGTTTCTATTGTTTAAAACATCAGTTTAATGTGTTCAAAAGTTGCATCATCAGCCCTGTCGGTTTGCTGACCACTCACTAGTAATGGTTTCTGTCTTTATAAAATGCGTAAAATCCAATAGTGCCTACTGGCATTTTAACACAGCCTTACTGGAGGATAGAAACTTCAAGGACACTTTTGTCTGTTTTTGGCAAAACCACCAAAGTACAATATCAGAATTTGTGTCTGTACAACAGTGGTGGGATATTGGAAAAGTCCAAACAAGACAACTGTGTCAACAGTACACTCGGAATGTCACACGAACCTTAATGACTTCAGTGAAAGCTCTGGAGTCTGAAGTAGAGGAACTCCAGGGCTTGGCTGAGGCCACAGGGGACCAACATCATACTGAGGCTCTCGCAGAAAAAAAGTCTCGTTTGAACAACCTGCTGGGTGTTTTAGCTCAGGGCACTTTGGTCAGGTCCCGCTTTCAACATGTAGCCCAGATGGATATCCCATCACACTTTTTCTTTGGCCTGGAGCATAAGAATGGACAGAAGCGGTTCATTCACAGCTTAAGATATGACACTGGGCATGTGCTGACTGACCATAGTGCGATTCATAAGTGTGCTGTCAGCTTCTACAGTAACCTATTTAGCTGTGAGCATAGAGAAGAGCAGGCAGTGGCTCAGGGTTTTTATACCGATCTCCCTCAGGTGGACCGGCAGAGCAATGTAGAGTTGGAAGCATCTCTTTCCTCTGATGAACTCTATGCTGCTCTGCAGAGTATGCAAGGTGGGAAAGCTCCTGGAATTGATGGTCTACCTGTTGACTTTTACAAATCTTTCTGGTCGGTGATTGGGGGGGGATCTGCTGGTGGTGCTAAATGACTGTCTCGCCAGAGAGCGTCTGCCATTGAGCTGCAGGCGGGCGGTTCTCACCTTAATGCCCAAGAAAGGTGACCCAGTCCATTAAAAACTGGAGGCCTGTGTCACTGCTTTGCACTGATTATAAGCTCCTCTCAAAGGTGCTGGCAACCAGACTGAGCAAAGTGATGGGACAGGTCATTCATTGTGACCAGACCTACTGTGTACCTGGCAGGTTGATTTCAGTTAACATCATTCTGATTCGAGACTTTTTAGAGATCTGTAGGCTGTTTGGCCTCAACGCCGGCATCATTTCAATTGATCAAGAAAAAGCCTTTGATCGTGTTGAGCATGAATATCTGTGGCTCACATTGAGGGCCTTTGGTTTTGGTCCTGGCTTTATTAGCAAACTTAAGGTTCTGTATTGTGACATTCAGAGCGTGCTGAAAATTAATGGTGGTTTGAGTGCTTCTTTTCAAATGCAAAGGGGGATTAAACAAGGCTGCACCCTCTCGGGCACGTTATACTCCCTAGCATTTGAGCCATTGTTACACAAACTCAGATCTGACCTTCGGGGCATAACTATCCCAGATTGCAGTACACCCTTAAAACTGTCAGCCTATGCGGATGATCTAGTAATTCTGGTGAACAGTCAGCAGGAGATTGACATATTGGAGAGGGACATCGTCCAGTTTGGCTTAATGTCTTCGGCCAAGGTGAACTGGATCAAAAACGAGGCTGTCAGTGTTGGGGGTGTACTGGAGAAAAAGCTCCTTTTGCCAGGGGAGTTGACTTGGAAGGTAGGGGGGCTGACATATCACGGAATGTTCCTGGGTGATCAGTCCATTGTTCTTAAAACTGGGAAAATGTTCTTGAAAAGGTCAAAGGTCGGTTGGCAAAGTGGAAGTGGATCATAACCGAGATGTCCTACAAAGGCTGAGTCCTGATCAGCAACAACTTGATATCATCAATGTTATGGCATCGCCTGTCAGTTGTTGACCCCCCACCAGGCCTGCTGCCTAAGATCCAGTAACTTCTTGTCGACATCTTCTGGGACAAACTGCACTGGGTGCCTCAGTGTATGCTGTACCTGCCAAGGGTTGAAGGAGGGCACCTGATCCACCTGAGCAGCAGGGGGGCTACCTTCAGTTTCCAGTTCCTGCAAAGGTTTCTGTACGGTCCTGCTGAGTTAGTGTGGAGGTCGCTGGCTTGCACCATTCTGAGTCAGCTAGGTGGCCTGGGACTGGACAGATCTCTGGTTTTGATGGACCTGAAACCGCTTAACATCAAGGACCTACCTGACTTCTACTGTGGGCTGTTCAAGGTGTGGAATTTGTTAAACAAAGAGAGACTGAGACAACACAGCTCTCTGTTTTGGCTGTTCCAGGAGCCAATCATACATGGCTTCCAATTCAGTACAGTCTGTCAAGTGGGGCCAACTCTGCTGAGGCGGTTCTGTGTGTCGAACGTGGTGACTCTGGGACATAGAGTTCAGCTTTCAGGCCCAGACATGGACAATCCAGATCCTCTTGCCTCCCGCTTAGAGCTGAGATCAACTCATGTCATCACTCTGCTGCTTACCAAATGGAGAGAAGCTCTCACAAGTGGTGAGCGGACACTGTTGGTCCAGCATTACAATGGCTCTGTTAGACCTGATGAGAAGAATGTTTTTCCTTCAATTAACATTTCCCCAGATTTTAAGGACTGTACAGGACCTCTTTTAAAAAGTAAGAATCCCTCTGTGTTTTCTTTTCAGGGTCCAAATGGAAGGTTCAGTGTACAAAATGTTTGTAAAAGTTCTGCACAGGGACAAATTAAATGGTAAACTTGACACCCCATGGAGGGCTCACTTAGGTCTGAGTGACAGTGTTGGTCCTGAGTGGAGAGTGCTGTACAAACCACCATTGGTCAAAAGAGCCACAGACCTGCAGTGGAGGGTTTTACATGGTATCGTGGCTGTTAATGCTTTTGTCTCTGTTATTAATTCTGGTGTTAGTCATGATTGCCCATTTTGCTCTAATCGTGAAACTGTCTTTCATTGCTTCATGGAATGTTGTCGACTGCTGCCACTGTTTACGTTGCTGGAAAATGTTTTTGGGTTGTTTGGGGAGGTCTTTTCCAAACCCATGTTCATTCTGGGCTACAGGTACTCACAGAAAAACAAGGCCAAATGCCAGCTTCTTAATTTCGTTCTGGGGAGTGCAAAGATGGTCGTGTACCTGAGCAGAAGAAACAGAATGGAGGACACTGGGGATGATGATGCTGTTTTTGTGTTTATAAAAATGTTAAGAGCTCGTTTGAAAGTAGATTTTTGCTGCTTCAAATTGATGGACGATCTGGAAAGTTTTCACAATGTGTGGTGTTATAAAAATGTGCTTTGCTGTATTGTGGATGATGAGCTGATCTTGGGGAGTGTCCTGAGATGATTTAGATTCTGTGAATCTGATGTTACTGACCATGTTGGTGTTTGTGTTGTAATTTTCGTGTGATTTATATTAAAGTATTGTTGAAAGACTGTCTCTGTCTCTCTTGCTTTCTCTTTCTCTGTGTCTCTCATACCCATGCCTGTTTTTGTTCTGGCCTTTGGCACATTGTCTATTTCTTGCCTGTGTGGGTTTTTTTTTAATATATATATTTGTCATATATTTATTTGTTTCACAAGTATCTGTCATATACGTAAATTACTCATTCATTTGCCTTCTTCAGCCCATCTCGTTCATCTCTGTATGGGCGCATCGTCTCTCATTCTCCCCTCCTTCCAAAGGTAACAGCAAGTCTCCAACACTGCACAACAACATTGCAGTTTATATGTCTGTCTGGCTTCCCTTCTCCTCTTCATATATTGGCTGTAATCAAACGGTCTTTCCCAGATGTCACAAGTACTGTCACCTCTTCCTCCAGCACCTGGATTTCTCTGGCACCTTTGTCAGGATCCTCTTTGTGAACTTCAGCTTTGCTTTTAATACCATCTAAAGGTATCTGATGATCCAGAAGCCACACCATCTAAACAACCCCCCCGTCTAATCCATCTCATGCACAATTTCCTCAGTGAAAGACTGCAAGCTGTGCAGGTGGGCACAACCACATCACCTGCACTCACCAATATTAACAAGGCACCACAGGGTTGTGTGTTGAGCCCATTTCTGTACACATTTTTCACCAATGATTGCAACAGTCCGTCGCCCATCACCTTTTACCTCCAATACTCAGACAACGTAGCCATTCTTGCTCTACTCACAGACAACCACTCTGCCCTGGACTATCAACATGGTTGCACACTTCATCCAGTGGTTTGAGAATAGCCATCTTCACCTCAATGTCAACAAGAATAAGGAAAAAATAAGTTGGTCCCCCATCACCTCAGCACCCCATCCTCATCAATAACTAAACAGTTGAAATGGTTGAAAATTTCAAACACCTCAGAGTGACACTGGACAATAGGCTCAGCTTTGACCAGCACACCAATGACACCCAAAAAAGGAGCCACCAAAAATCAGTCATCCGCAGATTTTCAGGGCTCTGTGTTGCCCCCATCTCCTCCTATTGTTGTACCAGAGCATTATTCAGTCCATCCTACTCTACTGTTCCACCTGCTTCTTTAAAATGTTACCCATTACTAACCGGGCCACACGCATAACCAACACTGCTGCCAGGATAATTGGTCTCCCCACACCCAACCTTGCACGGCTAAACAATAAGGCCATTGCATGTATTGTAGCCTCAATAGAACAGGACATCACACACCCACTCAATCACCACCTTACCCTGCTGCCCTCCAGGTGCAGGTACAGAGCACTGAGGTGCAGAAGGACTTGCTTTGGGAAAAGCCTGATCCCTGCAGCCAGAGCCGCCTTAATCAATAGGCCTCACTGACCAGGCCTGAGTGTGTACTGTTGTCTGTCATTGTATGTTGTTACTGTGTGCTGTTGTATGTATTGTCTGATGTGTGCTGTGGAAAGGAATTGCCCCTTGGGGACAGTAAAGTCTAAATTCTAATGTAATGTATTGTATTATTGGTTACATTGTGGAATCATTAGCTATTACCCAGACACCATAATGAATTACACTTAGCTCATGCGTGCTCTGACAACGCTTTGTACCCCCCATCGCTAAATAGCAAGAAGGAGACGCTCTGAACTCACTAATTGCACTAATTGCTTCACAGTCATGTCTTCCTCCTGTGCCAATTACGACCATATTGATGAGCGCAAAGGTCCCAGTTGTGCCATTCTGGTCATTAATAGAATAATTTCATAGTTTTTTGTGTTTGATGGTGCCTGATTCTCATGCACTGGGTGCTGTGTGATGATGCTACATGAATCCAGGTAGCTGTCAGCTTCAGTTAGAGATCATTAAGTCGGATTCACGAAAGTGTTAAGACAGATCTTAAGTAATGACCTATGAAGAAATTTTGGGAAGCTCTTAAAAAGGCTTTCAAGTGCATTTCCTTTTTTTCATCTCTGAACTTTTTTATTTTCTGACTTTTCAAAATAAGTAGAAACATTATGTAAAGGCTTGCTGCTATTGATTAGAATGAAGAGACCAAATTTTAAATGTCTATCAATTAAAATAAACATGTTTAATATTAATGCTGCCTGTCTGGTATTAGAGTAAAATGTACATTAGTCTAAAGATTGTCATGATTGATGACCAACTAACCTTTGAGGGTCACGTGGCCTCAATTGCTTGGTCGTGCCGATTTGCCCTGTAAGACATCAGGGAAATTAGACCCTACCTGTCCGAGCATGCAGCACAACTCCTGGTACAGGCTCTTGTTATATCACACATTGACTACTGCAACTCCTTACTGGCAGGTCTCCCTGCATGCACTTTCAAACCTCTGCAAATGATCCAGAACACAGTGGCATGGCTGGTCTTCAACCCACCCAAAACAGCACATGTCCCTCTGCTGTTCATATCCCTCCACTGGCTCCCAATTGCTGCCCCCCATCAAATTCAAAACCTTGATGCTCGCTTACAAAAAAGCAACTAAAACAGCCCCCGCCTACCTGAACTCCGTCATTCAGGTCTACACTCAGTCCCGCTCACTACGCTCTGTCAATGAAAGACGCCTGGCACTTCTGCCACAACGGGGCCCTAAGTCACTAGCCAGACTCTTCATTTCTGTAGTTCCCCGGTGGTGGAACAAGTTACCAAACTCCACTCGATCCGCTGAGGCCCTCTCCGTCTTTAAAAAGAAGCTAAAGACCCAGCTCTTTCTTGAATACCGTCACACCTGATGGTTTTAATATAAATTAAAAAAAATAAATCCCACTGCCTTTGTGCACTGCCTGTTGACACGTATGTCCTATCGGACTTGAACCTAGTTTTTTGGCACTTGCGTTGTTGTCTCCTGACTAGATCCATGCTTGTGTTGTATTAACTCTCAGATGTATGTCGCCTTGGATAAAAGTGTCTGCTAAATGAAATTGTAAATTGTAAAGAGCAGTTGGGGAAACAACTAAAATGTATGGTTTGCTTAAGTGGTTAACTTTAAGTACAGAGTGAGCTTTAGATATTGGTTTCTCTAGCTTTGGAGGGAAATTAGAGGCTTACTTTTTCACTGTAACAACTATAATTAGACAGGTGACGGGTTGTCTTAAAGTCAAGAAAAGAAAAGTAAATTTGAGAACTTTTAAGAGTCCCATTCATGTTTTTCCTCAGGAATACAAAATAACTTCTTTTTTTTTGGAGAATATCCTCTTTTCATGACTTTTTTCTTAACATTAAAGTTATGAGGGCAAGAAAATGGATGATACTTGAGAAAAATTTTTCTGTTTTCTTAGGAAGGTTTTGTGAATCCAGCCCCAGCTGTCTTGGATGAGAGAACTGTGAGGAACAATTGGAGCTTCAGGAAAGTGCCGAATGAGGAGGGACGGAGGACGGTATCAGTGGAGAAAAGGCTGATGGGGAAAAGCAGAGGATAGGAAGGGAAAGCAGCTGAGGCCAGAGGAGAAGACATGACTCGAGGTAAGGCCTAGTTAGGTGGGCTTTGAAACAAGGCTTGGACTAGATGGACCCGGGAAAGAAAAACCAAGCTTGAGTAAAGACAAGTTTACAGTATGTGAGGGGTGTGAGGGTGGGTTACAATGACAAAGTGGAATAGGCGACCACACAGATGAATACAAATATTATGCACCTCATCCCCGCATGAAAATATGCGTACTGTAAATCAGCGAGTGTCTTGCTATACTTGCGTTTGCTGACTGTACAGCCATCTTATGTTTGGGTCCCCCGCCAGGCCCCGGTGTTAAAATTTAGTGTGGATACACATCTGACATATGAGATTAATCGGAGACAATACCGCGTCCTTCCTCATGTTTACACCCGCCGCGTGCCCAGATTAATTACAGACACATACTGGAGGCACACATCCTGGCACAATGCCTTCATTTGTCTTACCTCTCTCTCTCTCTCTCTCTCTCTCTCTCTCTCTCTCTCTCTCTCTCTCTCTCTCTCTCTCTCTCTCTCACTCGCACGCAGGCACGCTCACACACACACACACACACACACACACACACGTGTGCTCTCAAAAAAAGATAGCACTATGCTTGTGTAGCATCTATTCAAATCCCAAGGGTGTGGATGGGATTATGTATTTGTGTGTGTGTGTGTGTGTGTGTGTGTGTGTGTGTGTGTGTGTGTGTGTGTGTGTGTGTGTGTGTGTAAAACCGTGCATTTGTGTGGTAATTGTGAGGAAGTTCATTACTGCCTCAGTTCTCAGACTCAGGCCACCCATGACATAGTTTTTTTTGGGGCCTGTGCAGCCTAGTGGGGGAGCTGCCTGAGGGAGGCAGGCCCTCTCCTCTGCTCATCTAATTGAGATAAATCTGTCCCAACAGTGCAAAATGTAAAAGGCATATATCTGAAAATAAATAATTCCCTCAACAAATGGTATCAGACTGCATTTATGCATTTGTATCTGGAGAACCTTGGCGGTAGGGATGCACTTTGTGGGATTTTAAGATATCTCTGACATCTATTGATAAATTGAGAGGAATTAATCGGCTTGCATTTGTAAAAAAAAAATGTCGTTATGGAACTCCACTTTGAAAGCTAGTTGTTAGGTTGAATGGCAAAAAAGTGCAATGTGAAGCTATTTCACTACCTTGGGAGAACTTCCCGGGGGGGGGGGATACATCTTTAGGTTATGGTTTTATTATTTTCTGAATTTGTTACGGCTTAAAACATATTTGTATTGGCTGAATTTATCTGTGTAGCAAAGCCTGGACTTCAAGATTATGTGGTGAGAGCTTTACTCTGCCTGAAGTCAGGTTGTGTGTGTTTGTGTGTGTGTGTGTGTGTGTGTGTGTGTATGTGTATGTATATGTGTGTGATTGAGTGCTGGGCCAGAGTAAGGCGAGGCACAGGTGTATTAAATTGGGTCAGCATTTTCATTTTCCCAAGGTGCTAACAGACACAAACACTCACTCACATGTGCACACAGTTGCACCATTCTGAAATGACAGTCTGGCATAAACACACCTGCACTTGCTGCACAGAATACACACCAACACACACAGGTGCACATGTAAACATACTATATGTACATACATAGACTCGTTCCTCAGTTTACGGTCATAAAAAAGTTCTTCCATCTAGACAAGGATCTTTTTTTGTGAGGGCTGGAGCGAGATATTTTCTGGCCGTTGATGTAAATCCACCTCACTTGGCTGTGAATGTTAAATATTGTGTTTACAGAGCGTCCCTGGAATACTCGGCTATATCCAAATTAATTTTGATTTATGGACAACCACAGTGAGGTACAGACAGACAATGAGATAGAAAGAGGTAGACAGATCTGACAAACAGGCCATTAACACAGATAGGCAAACAGAAAAACAGACACACACCCACACACGCTTGTTAGAAGTTCTCCATCAGCACTTGCGGACAGAGCAAATCGGCGTTGCACGTGCATCTGTCTGCATCAGTCAGCATAGAGATAGTAGAGACTCTTAACAAGACCTTCTCAACAGTGAAGACGAGCGAGGCTGATATTGTTCAAGATTTTATCCAATATGGTGCGGTTTGGTGATTTGTTCAGGAGTTTGTTTGTTTTTTCAAACAGTTAGTCGGGATGTAATCAACCCTGCAGTTGGAGGAACACACTAACAAATCAAGAAACTCATTAGACCTGGAGATGAAGTAAAATGTGAAGTCATGTCATACAATGCAAAATTGTATTGATCCACAGAGGGGATTTATATATATACGTAGCACAAAAAGTAAGGAAATTTGTGTTTGATAGATTATTTCTTTCTTGTAACAATGCTTCTTGGCAATAAATCTTATACCGTTGGAAAGCCTTTTTATTTCCCTTTTAAATGAGGCCACATTTGTAAGGAACATGCATTCGTGGGATGAGCAGCAGAGCTGAGTATGTGGGTTGCGCCCATGAAAAATTTGCCAAATCTTCTCTGCCAGTGCCAAACAGCTTATTTTGCTGTTGCTATTGACTCTTGTTTTGAGCTTCTGGTACCCCAGGTGCTGACAATCAGGTGCCTGATATAAGATTTATTGCCAAGAAGCATTGTTACAACAAAGAAATAATCTAACAAACTCAAATTTCCTTACTTTTTGTGCTACGTTTATGTATATATGTAACTTTGTTAAAAGAAGCACTCAACAGTAGGGATAGTGCTCAACAAATAAGGAGCAAAATAATCCAGTTAGTCAAGTAAATTCTCTATGAGACAGTACAAGTCTGTTTCACGCTATAAGCAATCATCAGCTGTTGATGAAACCACTCGAGGAAGGACATACCATCTACTGCCTGGTCATGCACATCATTTGCACATTGTCCATTGGAGAAGGGAGATGTGTAACATACAACATTTTCCAAAACACGTGATCGCTAACAGAGGTGCGATTCAAAAACGTGATCACTAACGGTCCAATTTGGGGTGGAGGGGTATTTGTCTATTGGCATGATTTATTTATAATTACAAAATAGGTGCTTATATCTTTGTCTGCAACTGCTGGCCAATTAATTTCTGTTATTCAGTGTGGACATTCCTGGTTTGCAAATGATGAAATATTTTTCAGTTATACATAGATTGCACATTTTAGTACTGGTTGAATATGCTTTGTTCTTTGAGAGGATTTTCCAGGTGGTTGAATAATTAATGTTTCTGTCCACCAGTGACCAAATATAACTGCGTAAAGATGTTACATTCTTTAAACGGTAGTTTCTAAAGCTACACGTGCATTAAACCTCTTTTTGAATGTTCCCTCTGTTAGACTGACACATGTCTCTATTTTGGTGTTGTCATCTCTCGTCACCGTAGCTTGGTAGATAACTCCCTTTGTCTGGCATTTCCCCTCCAAGGGGCATGAGTCGTTCACACGGCAGTTGGGGTAGTCCGGTTGTGATGAAGGTGTCATGGATTTGTTGATGATTCTTGTGTTGTGGGACGATATTATTTGTTGAATGTTAGGCATGCAGCTGTAACTCATTTTGATGGTGTTCCTCTTGAATATCTTCCACAGTTGATGGTCCGGGGTAAAGCACTTATCCAAAAGTTCAAAAAACTGTTTACCGATGTTTGTGGGCACGGTATCACTGTAGAGGGTGGGTTGTACCAGGTGATGTTTCGTCTTTTGCTACGTTTGTTGATTTGCTGGCAGTCAGTATTTAATGGTGGGTTGTATTTGAGCTTAAAATTGTAGCTGCTCTTTTGTAATGCATCTTGGTTTGGGAGTGTAGCTTCATTGAAGATGGACTCACTAGATGACAATTTTGAGTCTTCTATTAATGCTTTCTGGGATGTTCTTCAAAATGGAGGGTGGGTGGTTGCTCTTTCTGTGAACATACTGCAGCATGTTGATGGGCTTAATGTACGGCTTGTATGTGCTGTTGCTAAGGTCCATTGAGATGTCCAGAAAGTCAATTTGTTTTTTGTTTGCTTCAATGGTGATTTTTAGATATATAACTTTGTTAAAAGAAACACTGAACGATAGGGAAAGTGCTCAACAAAATAAGGAGCAAAATAATCCAGTGATTCAAGTAAATTCTTTATGAGACAGTACAAGCCTGTTTCATGCCATAAGCAATCATCAGCTGTCAATAAAGCTACACGGGAAAGAACATAACATATTAACTGCCTCGTCATGCACATCATGTGCACAATGTCCAATGGGGAAGGGGGAGGTGCCTACATTCAAAAATTCCAAAACGTGATCGCTAACCATCCAGGGGGGTGGGGGGGGGGTAGGTTGCATACAAGGTTAATGGTATTTGTCTATTGCCATGATTTATGTATAATTACAAAATAGACGCTTATATCCATGTCTGCACCTGCTGGCCAATTAATTCTAGCTATTCAATGTAGACATTTATATATATGCCGTAGAAGGCTCAGAGCTGCTGCCTTTGTGAAAATTAGACTATATTATGTTTGGTGGGGACATAGGGGAATGGCTCTTACGAGTGTATTTGGTACAATTAACCCCACCCCTCCCCCCACTCATGAGAAGGAGAAAAAAAATCCTCTTTTGTATGCATCCGCATAGTCCAGCTGCGTAGTTGTGTCAGTCAGCACAGGTGCCTGGACAACTATAGAGTTTCATTCATCAGTCTGTGCTTGAAATGTGCAACAACTGTGTGCTCTAAAACAACTCCCTTGCCTACATAACCACACGCACACAGACGGTGTGAGACAGTGAGAGTAAGAGCAAGAGAGAGAGAGAAACAGCTGCACTCTGATGAATGCCCTATATTCATTCCACAGGAAGCTGGTTCATCTGTCACCACTGATGCAACCCTTCCACTCAACCCCCTGCTCAGCTCCATTTCTGTATGTGCACACACACACACACACACACAGCTCCAGCTCTTTTTCCCTGATTAGACTCCCAGCTGGTCCTTGCGACAAATGCTCCTTTGATGCATCTTCCCGGGGGCCAAAGCCACTAACTCCCCCATCCCACCACCAACCCCCCTTGCCATCTCTCTTTTCACTCTTTGCTTTGTGCATGACATTTAAGTCACATCCAGAAGGCCCCAGTGAACCGTTACTCCCCACCGCCCTATTCAGAGACTCTGTCCTCCAACGTGATGAGGGCAGACAACCAAATTTTTCTGCCCG
Source organism: Lampris incognitus (assembly GCF_029633865.1). Taxonomy (NCBI): domain Eukaryota; kingdom Metazoa; phylum Chordata; class Actinopteri; order Lampriformes; family Lampridae; genus Lampris; species Lampris incognitus. Next base: position 25,864,361 of record NC_079226.1, read on the forward strand.
GCTTTGAATTTTCCTCCGGTAGAGTCGCTGGCTCATGCCTGACCACATAAAACGTCTGCTTTGAATTCAACATTCGTTATCTTCGCTATGGTTTCTGCCCCTATGTTTGGGATTAATTCATTAAAAAAAAAAAATTGAATGTGAATGAGGTTATGCCAGAGATGTTCAATGTGAATGTAGCACCATAGATATGGAAATTTCTTTACTCCTCCATCGCACTATGCTGTATACATGACAGCTGGCTGTCTTCACCTTTTGATGGGTCATAATCATGAACCTTTAAGGTGGAAGTCAACTTTATTTGATCCAGGGTTTTTTTTTCCCTCCATGAATTCATTTATCTACCTTTGCGCTCATGCAGTGTGTTAAGTTACTGATTTTTTTTCTTTCATGTGTAGCAATTACAGCATGTAAACCTACATTCCATGAGGATCTGATCAGCTTTTGTCTGGGGAAAGTACTTTGAAATGCAAGCTGAATTTCAGCTTCTTGTGGACAATTTTGCAAGCTCAACGTGTCACTTTACTGAAAAGCCCCCAGACCATTATATTTCATGTCAGACCTTATACGTGGGTGTTCGACTCGTGGACCCACAAGCTGGAGGAGTTTGCAGGGACATGGTGACATTTTCTCATCCCTGTCACTTAACATTATGAAGGCCTCGTGCCGGTTGTTCTTCAGCATACGCTTGGGGTCAGTTTTAAACATCAAACTGACCTCATCCAGGATAAGATTTGACCGCTAAATACCATCTCTATAGAGAATTCAGCTTTGACCCTTTCAGAAGGTCAGAGTTTTCAGCTTTTTCCCCCAATTATACCCTTAAGTCCAGTGGACGGCGTGATCTCACTCAGAGCTTATGCAGCCCCTCCCGAGATGCTTGAACTTTCACATTTTATTTCTCCGTCAACCGTGAGCACCTACCTTTAAATGCCTGGAGTCACAGAAAATCCAGAGAGACACTGTCATGAATAAAGAAGTGTGAGCCAGAGGCAAAATGATCAGTTCAAGTAGAACAATAAGAAAATGTAAAGAAGCTTGTAAATATGAGTCTTTATTGCACACATGACATTTTCTTTCCTTAGTGTTTTTTTTCTTTTGGTGTGAGCAACGAAACTGCCATTACATGTTTTACACCCTATCCCTTCTAAAAAAAAACAAGGTAACACAAACAACAAAACTATTTCACATAAAAACTTACAACTCCACAAAGCAACAGAAACCTCACAGATTGTAGTGCATCACTATACAGATGAAAAACTTGCAGTTTATATATCTTCAGGAAAAGGTTTTTATTTCATCTTTTTTATTAGACTTCGAATTTACCTTTGCCACAGACAGGGAAAAAAAACTAAAATCCAGTGGGGGTAAAAATAAAAAAAATTCTCATTCTGTATTCCAGAGGCATTTGCCCTTTAACCCCCTGAGCGTTACGTCACTGAGACCAATACCGACTGGTTTACCTGCTGTTGCTGAGATCATCTGAGGAATGTTTCTCAAAAAAAAAAACCCCATCAATAACAGGCAAAAAATAAGTAGTTGCCATAATACGGTAAATGCCCAGTATATTAGACTTGGAAAGACACTGAGAACTTGGCCAAAGATGGCTGTATGCTCACCCGTGTTGTGGTCCAATCATAGAAGAAAAATAAAGTTCTCAGTTATCAAAACTCGAGGCCATTAAAACCAACTTTTAATGGATGGAAGCTATCGTGGCCAAATTTTTATTCGACCAACTTTTTCCAGTTAAAGAATAGAAACGTCCCATGATATGTACATTGTGCTGAAAAGGCGTGGGCTTCACTCTTTCTTTGCTCGACAAAAAAAAATGTCTGGATTAGAGAAAGGGAGACAAAGTTGGCACTTGAATGACGGCGATACAAAAATATAAAAATGTCCAATCTCTTAGAAAAGGCACTTGGGGCTGCTCGCAGACGCAATATTTTAGGGCAGTGTTGACAACGCATTGTGCTCTTGTAAGAGAACTTGCCACGTAACGTCCCCTTTCATCGGCCCGGTGTCGGGGAGCCGCTGAACAGCAGAGTAAAAAGGCAACACGCGGGCCTTTGACGCCATGACTACACCCACCGCTATTGGACGGATCTGAGCACGAGGCGTTCTACACGGCACGGAGAAGCCAATCAAAAAACCGTAGAGGCATGAATTGGAAGGAGGGTTCGGGTTCAGATCAACGACAATTTAAAAAAAAAAAAAGAAGGGGGGGTTGCGCTAAATTGAAGCGAAAGGGGAACTAAAACACAGCCAGGGACACAGTATTTGTGTCTCTGGGTTGCTGGTGTGAAGGCAGGCGTTACACCCATTGTCAGATCAAAGAAGACAAAATGTTAATCTCAGACAGGAGAGAATGTTGTTAGATGTTAGGCACAGTACTGTCTGTCGAGACATGGAAAGGGGAATTAGAACGGTTAAAGGCCAAGTTGTTTATTTTCTTTTCCGTAGCGCAAAGATACTTTTGAAAAAAGAAAGAAAAACAAAACATGGAGGCTTCAGTCAGTGGGTTAAGGTCATAATAAAACAAAAAGAGATTAATGAAGTTAATCTTTTTGCTTGTGTGTCAGTGTGAACACCTCAGATTAGTGGGGGAGGAGGAAGAAGAGCAGGACTCAAGAGATAAATGAACCCGGGGACAGAAGAAGCAAATTGCTGGCTGCATTATTTCTGAATATTTCCAAAAAACGGCAACAAATAAATAATATCTAGCTTAATGCCAACATCAACTTTTTTTTTTTTACATGGAAATGAGATTTGATCCCAAGTTTCACGTTGGCTACTTGATGCTATATGTTCAAAATGTGCGAGGCGTTGGCGGAGGGCAGTAGATAACAAGCCAGGGTGCTGTGCTCTATTTCTAAGCATTATGGATGCTCCCAAACGGTGCAGAATAACCCATTATGACAATAAGCCTGTAAGTTGAGTGGAGAAGTGTTCACCGAAGACTCAACAGCTAGCAGTATGAAAACTGTAATGATCCCATTTGGGCATAACAAGCCATGGGAGCACTTAATTGTCAGTAATGTATCACAAGACTGCCATCTGTGAATTTACCCCAGCATGCATCGATGTAAATAGCTCACTAAATGTATTAATGTGGTGATGAGATGTTCTGCACTGCATTAACCACTGCAAATTGAATCCTCGTGCAGTGAACTAAAAGACTACTGTACGGTATTTGTGCATTGGTATCAGTATATTTTGCATGACACAGATTACAGCAAGCCCTTCGCTTTTTCAATGGTTTTGGCAGACGATACTTGTGGAAACTGGATCAGGTTCAGGACGATTTGAATAAATGAAAGTCGCCCAAATGTACCATTGTAGTGTGTTAAAACACAGCTATGACAATTACTGCAAATCTACTATCGTGGATCTGAGGTTTTTGTGGAAGGGGCTACGACTAATTAACTGAAAAGTCACCAGTTGGGAACCTCAGATAATGCCCCACTTGTATCATAATACAGCACAATACCTGTGTTGTTACGCAAAAAGAGGCTGCAGGCTCTCTCTCACACACACACACACACACTGGCATAGATGGGGCAGGGACAACTAACGAAAGAGCTGCCACTGACAGAGACGGACGACACACAGTAACAGTGTTTGGTGCTGAAGGGGGAGGAGGGGGGATGAAGTGTCAGCAGATTTTTCCAGCAACAAAGGTGAGAGTGCGTGTGCGGGAGTGAGGGACGGATACCGACTCGTGCACTTTCCAGTCTGGCTGTGTGCATATGTGCATGCGCGCACACGTGAGCAGTATACGAATGTTCAGTGTATAGAGTGTGGTTAATCCCCCCCCCCGTTGTGCATGTAAGCTGTGGTGCTGCTTGTCTGCACTTAAATCAGTCAGTGTAAGTGACGGTGGCCAGACACCGGTTTTAATTGTGTTAGTCCGTGAACCAGACCAAGGTAGTACATTCATGAAACTGGTTAAAAACACAAGACAAAAATATCAGCAAGTTAGTAAAATTCTTACTAAGAATGTTTTATTAAAATAAATGGCAAGAGGTTAATAAGAAAAAATAACAGCATACACCATGAAAACTAAATGCAAGCATGTAAAAATACTTATGACAAGAAAAACTAATAAAGTCGCTAATGAGTTAAACAAGCTAGGAATTGGCAAGAAAACAAAACAAAATATAACTAGGAAAGGCAACACTCCCCACAAGAGAGACAGTTTTCAAGATGTAAGACAGGGGTGTAGAAGGGGGGTTAAAAAATCTTGCAGTGGGTTTCATCAAAAAAAAAGTCAGAAAAATGATTTAGAATATACATATAAAATGACATTAGAAAAATACATTATAAACCTGTAAGAATGGCTGTTAATTACATTATCATACATGTAGTAGGCAGGCCAGAGAGAATACGCTAAGTATAGAGTTCACCATTGACCTGATGGACTTATCCAGCCTTTTACAATGACACAGCAAGGTTTATTAACATTGCAGAGGGAGTTTTCTTAATACTGTCAAATGCTGAATTGTCATCTCTCGCTCCACTTTAATATTGCATTTCATTTTACGCTAAGAGTTCTTAACAATAACACTGAGAAACAAATCAATTGACCTTTCGCTGTAACAGCATGACGGAGGAAATATGAGTAGAAGAACAAACCACCGAAGTTGATATCAAGATCTAAAAATGTATGCATTTTAGTCCTGATGTCATTTTACTCGAAGATTAACTCTTGGTTGTTTCAAAAACTGAAAACTGTTTGGCTATGAAATGGCGTTACATGGGGCTTAATTCAATATCCAGCAGCTCGCCTGCCAATGATAGACTAAATCTTATGACACCAATAGCAGACTCTTCTGTACCAGTGAGAGGGGGGAGATGTCGGCTTTCAGTTTGCAGCTGTTGAAACAAACGGGCGTTGTGCCAACGGCGGCCGACCCCATTCATGATCCATTTCTTCAAATTCTATGTATTTCTCTCAGCTCATGATAAAAACATGCCCCGGCAGAATACTGCATTGCAAATGGCAGTTCAATTTGTTCTTGGAAGAGTATGTCACAGTCACACACACATAAAAAATAAAAATAAAAATCCAGACGATAACCCAAAGTCATTCAAATCAAATGTAAAAGAGAACCAAACTTGCTCATATGGCAGAGTAAAGGGCCAACGAGGGAACAAAAAGAGGGAGGATGGTGGGGACTAAATTCAGGAAGACAAAACCATGGCACATGTTTAGCTGGTCAAAAAACGACTGCTATTCTTTTTGCATAGAATAACTGTGATAGCTCCCCGACACGGGAGGAGCCACCCTGCTCATCTGTTCAGAGCACGGCGTACTAACCATTCCTCTCTGCGCCATCCTGGTCGGTGCTGGATATTATAGGAAAAATAATCGCACGAGTCGGGGGGAAAAAAACAAACAAAACAAACGACTGTCAATAAGGCACTTTTGATTTTATCCTTTTAAAACCTCTCCCTGCATCAGTCTCCCTCCGTTCTCTAAAATCCCACCCTCGCACAACTTTTCCTGGGGGGGTATGACTCATTTGGTCTTCGTTTTCCTAGCCAATAATATCCCAGTTAACACATTAGTCTTCCTCACCCCACCTAACCCCACCCTTCCTACTCCCCCGTTTCCTTTTTTTTCTTCTATATTTTGTAACTTCAAGTTAAGTATAAAAAGCTAAAATTGCCAAAAATAGATTTTCTTCTCTTCTCCAGCACCCTGTAAAATTATCTAATTTTGTTCTCTTCTGTATTTGTATATGCAATGACAGTTATCTACATTTTTATATATTTATATATGTATTTATAGAACAGGTATGTATAAAGCAATTTGAACAGGCAGGCATGGCTTTCACATCCTAGTTTTTCTTGAGAAAGAGTTAAAGAAACACAATGGGCTCAGGAGCTGGACTATCATCACGGGGAGGTATGACACATTGTGGATGCGCTTGCTTTTAGTTGGTTTGTCAACAGTTTAAAGAGAAACTGCATTTTTTTTCCCTATAACAATTGAAATGCAAACTCATTTTCTTATTTTCAGGATGGCTCCTATCATGCCAAACCGACGTCCTGATAACATAGAAATAAAAGCAAATGTTGAGAAGCAATATGAGAGAGAGGAAAAAAAACAAAACAACCAAATGGTTATTTTGGCAAGGTGGTTGTGAATGTAACAACTCAAAATAGAAGGCAGAATACAACATTAACAGAAACAAAACAAAATCTGTATATACAAATCTTCAGAGCCCCCCCGCCCCCCAGTACTTTACTGTAACATAGCATCCTGACTTAGTGTTAATTGTCGGTATTTGTCTCTTTGGGAAAATGGAGATGAAAAAAAGTCAAACTCGCTGTCAATTCCAGCTAAATGCAGGCACCACAACTTCACACCTTTCCAAAAACTACAATTCATGATGAGAGCCCTCCGCAAGATACATAATTATGAGAAATAATTCATTGGAAAACCCTTTGGCTAAATATGCACACATAATACTTTTTTTTTGTCTTTTACATCACAGCTCATAAATTCATTGAGATATTTCCTTTTTCTAAATACACCAGGCACTGTGTAATGGATGTTGTGTGGATGGGGGCATAGTAATGGTCAGCATCTAGCAGGTTAAATGCACTGTTCCATATCCCCTCAACAGCAACACATCCGGTTTCATCATAGTATTAATAAGCACACAGACTCCTCACCCTTCCCCTCCTGGCCTTAAGCTCACTCTAGTTTCAGCTAACCCCCCCCCCACCCCCATCCCCGCAGATATAACCACCTGCCTTTTTTGACTAGCCCTTAAAAACTTTAGTGTGAACGACAGAGCAAACCAAAATCAGGTGGAGTGAATGACTCACAGTAAAAATAAAATGGAGGAGAAAAAAAAGGAAACAAAAATACAGAAATCATAAAAAAGCTCAATTTGCCATAAATTCAGCCATGCTTTTTTTTTTTTTTTTTTTTTAAAGAAAAATAGACAGACAGCCATTTTGAGGGGCACACCCAGAATGTGTCAGCAAATAATTATGTCTCAGAGCTTAATACGAACAGCACTACTCATGACAGAAATTAAACAAGTTGGTGTGAGTATACTTTCTCTTTCCTTCTCTTTCTTTTTCTCTCCCAATAAACAAGTATTGGACTAGGGTGGAAGGATGGAAGGGTGCGCTCGCTCTCTCTTATTTATATATATATATATATATATATATATATATATATATATATATATATATATATATATATTTATTTATTTGAAAAAGTAATGATGAACATTAGAGGGAAAATTAAATCATCACTGAGACAAAATGCTCTGGGCTTCGTTGCCATTGAGTGTAGTTGAATTCATATTAGTCAGGTCACCCAATCAGAGCAGGGCAACGGAGGCCAGGTGGGGGGGGGGGGTCTAGTCTTTATTGCTTTGTAATTCAGTGCAGATTTACGAGTAACAGAATGCACACATCCACCCCCTAGATGAGTCATGGAGAAAAAGAAAGAGAAAGAACGGGAATTAAATTCAACGAACAGAGAGGGGAAAAAAAATCACAACTTGTTGGGTTTTGTTGCGTTTCTTCGAAGGTTCTGCGTTTTTTTGTTTGTTTTTTTTTTTTTTTAATGAAAACATGTTAGGGTAACTTTTGCGGGCAGGCGCCTCTCGCTCTCTCTTTCTCCCTTTCTCTCTCCCTTGCGTCCGAGAGGCTAGCAAAAGGCAATTACCAGTTAACTGATCAGCAGGCAGGCTTGGGGCGGCTCGTCATTGGGTGAAGAGTTCAGAGGTCAGAAGGTCATGTGTTAGTTGCTGGTGGCGGCTAGGTGGTTAGAAACAAAAACAAAACAAACAGAAAAAAAAAGATAGAAAGGATATTAGTGTCAGCAAGAAGAGACTGGAATGACATCATTTTAACAATAAAATGAATGCAATCTCTTATGTCGTCCCCGTTCTAATACCCCTGCCAAAAAGGAGATGAACCCAGCTAATCTGGCTGCAATCATGACGCAGTTGCCTCATGATACCCACAGTTACTAAGCCCCCACCCTGAACCAGGTAGCTAGGCGGTTTAATCAAAGCGCTACATTGCCCCGGTACCAACATACAGAAGCAAAGAGAGGTCAAACGGACAAACAAACAAAATAGTACAAAAAAAAAAAAATCTAGTGTTTTAGTTTCTTTGGAATTGGAATGCAAGTTATGAACAGTGTGATTAGTGGTAAGGACACTTACAGTAGCTAATGTTATGCAATGGGTAACGGTGACTAGTGTTACATGTGCAATGAATAAATGAATCGCTGTTTTCCGATTCTTTCTCTTTATTTATCCAAATATTTTAAATATATATATTTAAATACACACAGGAACCATAAATACTTTGATATAAAATGCTCAAATATAAAATGACAGTACCTCCTGTACAACTGATATTATATATATATATATATATATATATATATATACATATATAAAGTATTTTAGTTTTATTTTTCAATATTTGTAATACACTGGTGAAAATCCAAGCTAGCTCAGCTTATGTCTGTGCGTTTGTCTTCCATAGAAAAAATAAAATCCAAAATAGGAAATTAAATATCAAGGGAAAAATGGTGTCTGGCAGCATCATCTTCTTGCTCTCTCTCGGTTAACCGTTACAGAATTGAGCCGTTTCTCCTTTGTTCCTTATGAGCCAAGGAGATGGGAACAAGTCTGCCCTATTTTGGGCTCTTATCTCCCATCTGAGGAATGTCATGAAACGGCTCAAACATTTCCTGCGTAGTACTACCTGTCCTGGGTTTACAGCCACATAAACCCAAGTGTGGGCTTTGGGCTATATACATATACATGCTATGTATATCCGCAGGGTAGTACATGTAAACAAAATGTGCACAACCACAGTCAACCATTTAGCTGGTGTGTGGAAGTATGGGATCGGAAAGGTGGCAGTGGAAAGGACAAAAAAAAAAAACTAAACTGACAATATACACTACCGTTCAAAAGTTTGGGATCACCCAAACAATTTCGTGTTTTCCATGAAAAGTCACACTTATTCACCACCATATGTTGTGAAATGAATAGAAAATAGAGTCAAGACATTGACAAGGTTAGAAATAATGATTTGTATTTGAAATAAGATTTTTTTTACATCAAACTTTGCTTTCGTCAAAGAATCCTCCATTTGCAGCAATTACAGCATTGCAGACCTTTGGCATTCTAGCTGTTAATTTGTTGAGGTAATCTGGAGAAATTGCACCCCACGCTTCCAGAAGCAGCTCTCACAAGTTGGATTGGTTGGATGGGCACTTCTTTGAGCAGATTGAGTTTCTGGAGCATCACATTTGTGGGGTCAATTAAACGCTCAAAATGGCCAGAAAAAGAGAACTTTCATCTGAAACTCGACAGTCTATTCTTGTTCTTAGAAATGAAGGCTATTCCATGCGAGAAATTGCTAAGAAATTGAAGATTTCCTACACCGGTGTGTACTACTCCCTTCAGAGGACAGCACAAACAGGCTCTAACAGGTACTATTTAATGAAGATGCCAGTTGGGGACCTGTGAGGCGTCTGTTTCTCAAACTAGAGACTCTAATGTACTTATCTTCTTGCTCAGTTGTGCAACGCGGCCTCCCACTTCTTTTTCTACTCTGGTTAGAGCCTGTTTTTGCTGTCCTCTGAAGGGAGTAGTACACACCGGTGTAGGAAATCTTCAATTTCTTAGCCAATTCTCGCATGGAATAGCCTTCATTTCTAAGAACAAGAATAGACTGTCGAGTTTCAGATGAAAGTTCTCTTTTTCTGGCCATTTTGAGCATTTATTTGACCCCACAAATGTGATGCTCCAGAAACTCAATCTGCTCAAAGAAGTGCCCATCCAACCAATCCAACTTGTGGGAGCTGCTTCTGGAAGCGTGGGGTGCAATTTCTCCAGATTACCTCAACAAATTAACAGCTAGAATGCCAAAGGTCTGCAATGCTGTAATTGCTGCAAATGGAGGATTCTTTGACGAAAGCAAAGTTTGATGTAAAAAAAATCTTATTTCAAATACAAATCATTATTTCTAACCTTGTCAATGTCTTGACTCTATTTTCTATTCATTTCACAACATATGGTGGTGAATAAGTGTGACTTTTCATGGAAAACACAAAATTGTTTGGGTGATCCCAAACTTTTGAACGGTAGTGTATATATATATATATATTCCCGGCTAAGTCACGAAGGCATAACAGAACATTGCAATGCATCAGTCAATATAAAGAGTGTATCTTGGAGACTACACTGACCTCTGTCAGCGGTCACAATCCTTTGGTAAGGATGGACCCGCGTATCATGTCGTCTCACTTTAGTAGCCATTGCACCTAGATCATAACAGGTCCACAAGGTTAGAAACCATTCACTTTGAGAAGGGAGAAAAAGAGTCATCTTTTGCAGTAATGACATTCACATTGTTTTTTTTTTGATTGTTTGTTTGTTTTTTTAAACCATACCATTTATGCTGCTTGGGACTACACAATGATACAAAAAAATAATATGTCATACAGAATATAATACACATACAAACACCACACAGACATAACATTTATGCCTAAAAAATGCAATTAAAAAAAAAACAGTACACCTTTCTGAAGTTTTTACTTGGTATTTTTGAATGTATAACTTAGATAATGAAAGTCCACAGTGCTCAGGATTATATAGAGGACTCTATAAAAGGGCTGGGCAGGTGTGTGGAGTGGGGTGGGGGCTCTCAGGCTGTCTTGAAAAATAATGTGATTCTTCCTGTGGGATCCAGAGGGGGATTGAGAGAAATTTGTCTCTTTATTTTGAAAGGTGGTGAAATCAAATAGAGCTCTGATGGTAATTGAATAGTGCCAGACACCACCTGCCTCTCTCAAACCTCTCCCTAGCATTAATTTCCCCCTCTTTCATCGTTTCTCTCCAAGTCAATATGCTCGCTGGCGGGTGAGGCTGTCATTTTCCTCCTCATATTCGTCACAACTCATCTCCTCTTTCCAACTGCGCATGGGCTCTCCTGGTAAAGCCATACAAGCCACAAATAAACTCGCATGAGCCACACTATATGTTCAGAAATTTTGTCTAAAAATTTTAGATTTTAAAGGCTAAGGAGTGTTTAACTCAGCTCTCCAAGAAACAACAATGAAGAGGGGCAGGAGGTGAAGCTCTGATGTAATGGCTGACTCAAACATTTTTTTTAAAATGTGTATCAAAATGCTAGCCAAAATACTCAGCACAGCATGATACCGCTTCTGCACTCTGGAGATCATCTTTCTTTCTTTTTAAGTGGCAGCATCAATATTTTAGATTCAGTTTTTCTGCCAGAAAGGATGGTCGTTCCAGGTGAGTATGAGGGTACACACTGAGGGAGGTTGGGGCCACTGCCATATTTTTTTCTTTCTTCATTACAGTGAGTCTTCAGAGAGATTTGTGTCTGGAGCTCTCATTGGCTAAACAGAAGCCGTTTGGACCTGAAAGATGGGTGCTTTGACCCCTTGACAGAACACTGGGCAAGGAGTCAAAAGCACGCGTAGCACTTGCCGCAGGAAGGAGGATTAAAAAGAAAGTAAAATGTTTCTAAAAGCAAGCTCTTAAGGGGTTTCTTCTGGAGTTGTCAAGGAAAGAATGTGCGTTTTTTTAAATCAGTGTGTTTGTGTGTACGCACACTTCAGTTTTGGCTGATAACTACACAGCCACCTATGCTCTACTCTGAAGTAGCAGATGGCCTGATGATTCCGTATAGTCACTGAAGCCTATGCTGGCTAGATACAGTTGCTTTGCCAACAGGGCCAAGTGTGTGTGTGTGTGTGTGTGTGTGTGTGTGTGCGTTCCACAGGGCACAGTGTTGCTGAAGGCACCGATCGATAGCGTGAGTAAATAAAACGCACTAAGCTGGTGTAACCCTACGAGTTAAAGAGAGAAAAGCCAGTCAGCTGCTCCTGTCCATTTTACACACTGCTCCCAGAGGCACCTCAAGCACACAGGTCAGACGGAATAGCGCCTGTGTCTCTGCTTCTGCCTAATGATGCCATGGCAGCCATTAGAGGTGTGTTGTACAATTAAAGCTGGAGCAACCAGAAGAAAAAGGCATCGAATGTCTGTGTGTGGCACAATGATTCTCATTTGGTTAGATTGCTACAGCCACAATATTGCCTAAATTCAATATATGGTGGTGTTATCAGCAGTGTTCTCCAACCTCTTTGGTTATGCTTGTGTTGTTGGGAATGCATATAATATATGATACACATAATATATAGACCATGCCATAGAAACTAAGGGGAATGTCAGGTATTCGCACTAAGCTAATGTTCAGGAGGGGTGAAACAATAGAGTGGCAAGGAAGAAAAGAAAAAAAAATAGGGCAACTGGAGGAATCTAATGAACCTCCCCAGCAGGAGACAGGGGAGGACTTTCTGCAGGCATCAAGAGCTGCCTGCAGAGAACAGCGCAGAGAGATGATTTCAAAAGCCGCAGAAATCCAAGGGCATCTGCCGCCAGACTGAATATGCCTCCGGGCCAGTGCATTAAAGGGTTAGAGTGCAGCTTGCGTGTGTACGCGAGAGCATGTCTCTGTCAGCATGTCTGTCTCTCTCCTTTTCAAACCGAGGCAAGTCCTATATAAACCTCGCAGAACAGAGGCTAAATCAAAGTGCATATCTGTTTGGTGAAAGAGGAACTAAAAGGGGAAAACAAGCTCACATGAAGACCTTAAATTACAAAAAAAAAAAATCCTTCATTGAGCCTAACCCTGACAGGATGACTTCAGTTGCCCCTTTTTGCCCTTTTATCATCGCGTCCATGTCAGCAATGCAGACAGTCATCCCATTACCAACAGCTTTACCACCACCTCCACCCTGTGAATGTCTGTTTTGTTTTGCTCTTCAGGTGGACACGATATATTTACCTTTCAACAAGTCCTGACTGAGGCTCATGGAAGCCGCATCCAGCACCCCTGCGCCGGGGTAAAACAAGCTGCCCTCCTGTCCGGGCTGGCTAAAGTTGGCTGCTGCGCCTGCTGCACCCATGCCGCCCCAGGGTCTCTTACCTAGAACCCCACTGTGCTCGATGGGGTACTCCAGCAAGGAAGTGGGTGCCAGGGCGTAAGGGTAGTCGTAAGGGGTGGTGTAGATGATCCCGCCGTCCGGCGTAGGGGGCACCAGGGTGGGGGTGCCGTTGGGCAGCATGGCGGCCATCTGAGTGGGCCGGATGATGTTCATGATTGGGGCACCAGCAGGTGTCGGGGGCCGGAGTGCCGGCGGAGGCAACACCTGGCCTGTGGGGGCCGCTATGAGACGAGGGCCCTGAGCGGCTGCTGCCGCCGCTGCAAGAGAAAACGCAAGGGTGGCTGCCATAAGCAAGAAAGTGAAGGACAGCAGAGAGAGATCCATAGAAGTCAGAGAGGACAAAGAGACATTGTGTGGTAGTGTGGTCGATCAAAATCAGATCAAGAAAACAGCAAGAGTGGAAATTCAAAAGCAGGGAAGGAAGAATGGCAGGGAGAAAAGGGGGAGGAGAGGGGGGCAAAAAAGGGAAAATTAGTCCATGCAATGATCACTGTGGTGGACCACATAAGCCACAATCTGTTGCGAAATAAAAAAAGCGAAAATAATAAAAGTTACCCTTCACACCAAAGAACAACAGTGAAAAAACCCCAAAACAAAACATAGAAGGACAATATGCTGCTATCATCCCAATGCAAAGCCATAATTCAAAGCATACCAATCACCATAGCAACTAAGGCTACACATTTATATTGAGATTGTATAGGTGATCAAACATACACAGCAAATAACCAAAGAAACTGAGGAAATGGAACAGTTTACCATTAAGAGGAAACATGTGAGCACACATCAACCTATTAAAGAGTATATCAAGGTATTGGACTAAACTACAGGCCAGGCCTGGACATGAGAATTGGTCACATTGAAGCCACATTAAATTAACTACTGTAGCGAATATTGTTCCTCTACATGGCTAGCTGTCCATTTGAGTGGGGGGCAAAAAGAAAAAAAGTTTTTGACAATTTATTTTTTGGGTTTGTGAGTACCCTCAACTATACCATATGACGAGCATTCACAAAGGCAGGCCACACAAATCGGTGGTGTTTTTTGTAGTCCCTTTACCTTAGTCATGTTGAAGGCCAAATCAACCCATTATACATTCTCAATAATCCATGTAAGAAAATCACAGAAAGTTGAATCAGTTCATCTGGACCTAACGTTTCTTGAGAGAAAGGTTTCATCACTCATCTAAGTGACCTCTTCAGTCTCAACTGACTGCAAGTATCCCCATCCTTATAAACAATACAGTGGCGTAACGATCAGTTTCGCCCAAACAGTGCACCAGCAGATCGAAGAGAAGGGCAACAGCTGCCTAAGCATAAACCAGTGGCGATTTCATATGTGGTGGGAGTTTCAGAATAGTTGAGATGTGTATTTTTCAAACACTGCGTCTCAGTTACTTTCAAACCCCAAAACACACGGTGCCAGAAATTGGTCCATCGCAAGGATCAGGTCCCCCTGGCACAAACAGAGCAATATAGTGTATGCTGTTAAGTGCCGGAAGGATTCCTTGACTTGCACATCGGGGAAACCAACCAGACACTGGCCAAGAGGATGGCACAACACAGAAGAGCTAACGTGTCAGGCCAGGACTCCGCAGTCTACACCCATCTACTGACCAGTGGCCACTCTTTCAAGGATGATGATGTGCACATACTTGATAGGGAGGAATACTGGTTTGAACGGGGAGTCAAAGAGGCCATCTATGTTAAGAGGGCACGACCATCACTGAACCGAGGGGGAGGGGGGCAAAGAGTATATGTCGCCATCTTACAATGCTGTGATTACAGCTATTCCCCAATCCTCTGTGAATAGTACACACATGGCCATTGAAACTCTAGTTAATGGTCATGGCAATTTGCATATGAAAGAGATAGTTGTTTTTGGTCGTTATGCCTCTGTATTGTTTATAGGGGTGGGGACACCTGCAGTCAGTTGAGACTGAAGAAGTCACTGAAGAGGTCACTTAGATGAGTTTTGAAACGTTTCTCTCAAACGCCATGCCCAGATGAACCAATTCAACTTTCTGTGACATCAATTTTACTGCTACATTTAGAAGTTGGGGATTCTAATTTCAAGAAATTTGAATGGGTGTATGAGAACACAATACATTTGAAAGGGTTTATGAGAACACATTCACTGAATTCTGATTGACAATCAAAAACAAAGCAAAGTGTTCAAAGCCAATTATACTCAGCTGCCACCAAGAGAAGAAGCTTTGGAGCAGTTTCGGCTATGCCTTGGCAAATGTAACAAGCATGTGTATGGACTCAGAGATGACATTTGCTGATTAGGGAATGAACAGTGGAGATGCATGAACTAGCATCTAACATGCACAAATGAGCGAGTGGAATTCTGTAGTGTGTTGAAGGCTTAGAGACCACTGTGCCTGGCTGTGATGCAGAGCAAGAGCATCGGGGTGGCAACGGAAGGCACATTTGGATGGATGGAGAAATGTAAGAGGAGAAAGAGAGGGGGAACCAGAAGGATGGACCTGCTGTAGTTCTGTACAAGTGAGTTGTGTAGGTAAATAACATCTGGAATGTTAGAATGAGCTATATGGTAGCCATTAGCTGGTGTGATGGTGCCGTTTTTAACCAAGTACTAATTAGGACGATGTCGATGACTGGTGAGATTATTAGCTTTTCGGAGATAAAACGGGTGTCTGTGAGACATACTTAAACTTGGTCTGTACATTTAAAAGGGTAGTCGTCCCTTGGTGAGGACTGACATGAGATGTACATATGCGAGTGTGCTTACGCGTCTTGATGTTGTTGTCTCTGTACGTCCCGTTGAGAATCGCCAGCTCCATCAGCTGCATCTTCTTCAAATTATCCTCTCCGTCCGCCTGTCAAAATACAAGCACACATTAGCATTAATGTGCATCACAGTAATTACATGAGATACAGGCCATTGCGTGGCTTTTACGGGGTACTTTAAACAATCAATCAACATGATGACCATTTCCCCTTGCTTTTGCATACAAGGGTTATAAAAAGAAAAAAAAGTGTGTGTGTGTGGGGGGGCGCTAAATAATTTGGACCAGGCTTGGGCTTGTTATTCATTCTATACAAGCATTGGTCAGATGGGGTTCAGGCAAATGGAGATGGCGATAAGCTAAAGTGCCGTTGTCACGGTGGAGTGCCTCGTCACTGCCTAAGCGCTGACAGAGGCCCTAAGTGTGAGAATGCATATTCATAATCCATATCAGAACAATAATTACTGTAATTTTCTTTGTTCCCTTGTGCGCAATCAAATGCGCAATAACCGCCTTGGCTAATGTCAGTCCTGTCAATTAATGTTTGGATAAATAAATACAAAAGCAGCAGCCACCGTCATTATCACCAAATTAGCAGACTGAAATTATTCATGGAAAGCAATTAAGATAGTAGCCCTCCTCCCACTCACACCCTATCCATCTATCGTTCCCCCTTTCCTTTTCTTTCCTTTTCCTCCAACAACCCCCCCCCCGTTCATTTCCCATGAAGCTAGCAATCGCTCAATAACCATGACAACACAAAGGCCCTTGTGATTTACCAGGTAGTGCATCATAATTTAAGTAGGACCTTGTTGCGATTCTCTCGACAAACCAAGGCAGGGAAAACCACACCGATCTCAGGCCTTGCTTCAGTATTTGAAATATTCCTTATATAGTGGGTGGGGCTGACAAAGAATGGGAATGTTTAGATGACTTGCTCACGGACCATTTCCTTTTCTTGCATGTGTTTGCAATCAAACACGGACTCGGAGAAAAAAAACATGTGTGCCTGCTCGTGTGCAAATTCACTTGTGCATTCACACAGAAACAGGCAGAGTGAGGCAGCTCGACCTGTTAGCGGTGGCAGTAATAAAAGAGAGGGGGCAGACAGTGATCATGTGCCGACTCCCTTTTCTATCGCTGTGTGGAGTCTGCGTGTTAGAGTAATTCACAGTTCAACATCTGCTCTATTCTCTATTCAGCCAGAGGTAGGTAATGGAAAAAAGGCAGAAAAGGAGAGGAGAAAGAAAAGGGTGTGTGCATGTGGGTGGGGGCTCTAAGGTAAGCCATCCCCTGAGACTGTGTATGAGAGAGACAGAGAGAGTGTGTGAGAGGGTCTCCGTTAACCAAGTCCGAGGCTATGGAGAGAGCAGTCTCATCAGTACTCAGCTCTGCGTGTGCAAGTGATGTTTTAGTGTACCTCGGAGCTGCCAATTAACAAAGCA
This sequence comes from Lampris incognitus, assembly GCF_029633865.1. Taxonomy (NCBI): domain Eukaryota; kingdom Metazoa; phylum Chordata; class Actinopteri; order Lampriformes; family Lampridae; genus Lampris; species Lampris incognitus. The sequence goes on from NC_079226.1 coordinate 25,881,597, forward strand.
GGGAAGCTCCCTTTGTCCTGCTTTCCCCTTTGCCGCCGCCTTCATTCTCTTAATGTTTCTATTTTCTTCTAATAGCTGTGTTGCTTTCTGTGGGGTGGTTGGATTTGAGTTGTGTTTAGTCAGAGATTTTTGTTTGGTTTGGGTACAAACTTGTGAAAGTTATTTCGTTTACATGTAGTTGAATTGTGGCATTGTTGAATTGTTAGTTACATAGGTGAATCTGAGTATTGATAATAATAATGAGATTTATTCCAGTTCCGATTGTATGTGATTTCTGTGTGCTTGATGAGGACTTTTATTGCGAGGTTCTATTGGCGAGAGATGCGTGCATCCGGGGTCTCAGTCGGGGAGCTGCTGTGATTGGCTGGTTTGCGTTCTGGGGGTGACGTCGGGAAGGTTGGTGCAGCTTCGGAGTGGGGACTCTTTAGTATGACGGGACGAGGACGGACTGGTGAGTGATTGCGGGAGTGAGTGAGTTGTATTGTGTGTTAGCTTTGAGTTGAGGGTACTTGAATGATGTATGTTTGTATTTTGTGTGTTTTCTTTTTCAAGGTTCGTAACCTGTTGGTTAAAAATAAAGAAATTTTCGACCATTGAGTGACGTCCTGTTCATCCTCGCCTCAGCTGCGGGGCTTGTTTGAGAGTTAGCAGCACAGTTACGAACCACCACGACGGCAGAAGAGTTGCTGAACCGTCGCCTGGACGAAAAAGGTTGTGGTATCCATGTTGTTGGTGTAAACGTAATAAACCCGCACATAAGGCCACTAGGGTCAGCGGGCAGGTGGTGAAATTTCCCTTTCAACGACGTACCTGTTTGTAGCTAGCATGCTAGCTCAGGTCCGTGTAGCTGACTAACGTAAGGGCTCAGCTAGCAGTTTAGGAAACTACCGCTGCTAGCTAAAGTAAGCACAGCTCGTAGGCTAGCTAGCAATTATGAGAGTTAGCAAGGGAAAGCTAACGTGAGTTAGCATCGGAAGCTAACGTAATTACCGTAACAAAAGCTGACGTGAGCTAGCAAGGAAAGCTAGCCCAGCCAGTAGAATAGGAGCTGGTTAACTAAACAGCTACCTGCTGATGCCAGTGATCACATTTAGCAGCCGTCTAAATGAATGGCCTAAGCTTTAGCTTAGTTTTGAGCGTACCTGGGTAGCAAGCCGGCGGGGGAAGGTGAGACCTTCCCCACTTTATTCATTTGTGTTGCTTTCTATTTTGGGCGGTATCCCTGGGGGGACCCCTGGTGAGCCCGGTAACGCCGCTGAAGACTAGTCAGGCTGAGCTAGTCAGGGCAGAAGATTCTGAGCTAGTGTAGGCAGCTAGAGAGGGCGAAAGACTTTGAGTTAGAAAAGGCGATACAGGTACGCTCAGGGCTTAGCATCCAAGGTAAATCAATAAAAATGGAATCACTAAAGAAAGAGAGGACCAAAGTGAAGACGGCGTTCACGAAAAGAGCCAATTACATCCTTAGAATGGCAACAACCATGGTTCGAGATGAGCTGAAAGTTGAGTGGAAATCATTTTCTGATGATGCAAAAAGGGTTTTTTCTGCAAATGATGACTATGAGGCTGGCTTGCTAGCTGAAGCGAACGATGACGCGGAGGCACTGGATGGGCAGCTCAAAGCAGACATAGAGAGAGTAACCAGAGAGTGTGAGCTCAAAGTTGAAGAGGTGAGACGGGCAGTCAAGTCCAGCCTTTGGTCGAGATATGCGGAGACCGAGCTAATATCTGCCATTGGACGGGCAGAAAGAAGCTATGAAAGCGCTGAAGGAGTCAGCCTGAAAGGAGTAACCTACAGCAACGGTAAGGAGCAAAACGCACTCTTGGAAGGTCTCATCGCCAAGGCAGAAAATCTGCTGGCTGTCTGGGAAGAGTGGATCCCTGAAGGTGTTACGTGCGACATGAGTAAGCGGCTTCGGGTGCTGGAGGACAAGAGAAACGAGCTCTGGATCAGGTGGTTGGCAGAATTCGGCAGGGCCAGGAAAAAGGAGGCCGATGAGATCGCCGAGACTGAGAAGAGAGCCGCTGAGGCCAGGCTAAAGGCTGCCGAAGTTAACGCCGAGTCTGAGGAGAGGGCTGCGGAGGCCAGGAAAAAGGCTGCTGAAGCTCAGCAAAGGATGGCAGAAGCTGCCGAAGAAGAGCGTGCTGAGCTAGCTAAGGCTCAGCGGAAAGCATGGGAGGAAGCACATAGGGCCAGTATGGCAAGCCTGGGAGCGGGAGGCGCGCAAGCAGCAGCCAAACCGAGAGTGCGCCTCCAACCAACAAGACTACCGACGTTCAGCGGTTGCATGAGAGACTTCCACCGATGGCGAAGAGACTGGGAGAGTCTGCAGAGACAGGGAGATCCGTCAGAGTCACCGGAAGTGAAAAAATTCCAGCTCCTAGACAGCGTGGAAGAAAAAAATCGCCAAAGACCTCAGACTTTCGAGCTATGATACTGCAGGAGAAATGTTCAGGGTCCTAGAGAACCGGTTTGGGAACAAGACTACCATCGCGATTCAGATAATCAGGGAGTTGGAGAAGTTTCCAGCGGTGAAAGGAAACCAACCAAGAAAGACAATTGATCTAATTCAAGCTGTGGAGAAGGCCCTGACCGATCTGACGGATCTCGGAAATACTGATGCCATAAAGAATCCGCTGGCAATGGAAACTATAGAGAGCAAACTACCTGACAGTGTGAAGATGGACTGGCTCAAATTCGAAACCAAACCCGAGAACGGTGTCACCGCTGATGGTCGCTTTAATGCTCTCTTAAAGTTCCTAAAGGAGCAAGAAGCGGTTTTCGAAAGGTTGGAGCAGTTAAGAGTGTCAGAAGAGCCTGAGAAATCGAGCAAACCGGAAAGGAGGGCGTTCACAAGGGCCACAGGAAGGAATTTGGCAAAAGAGGAGTGCAGCATGTGTGGAGATGAGAAACACGGAGGCAGGATCTTCTTCTGCGAGAAATTCAAAGGGCTCAGCCTAGCCGAAAAGAAAGACGTCATCGAAAGGAATGGAGCCTGCAGGAGATGCTTGGCATCCCATGGTGTGGATGGAGAATGTAGTAACAGGTTCCTCTGCAAGAAGAAGTGCTGCCAGAAAAGAGATGGCTCAGACCACCACTACCTCTTGTGCTCCGTGGAAGGAGGGCACAAAAGTGATGAGAAAAAGAGGGAAGAGCAAGAAGGGGGAAAGAGAGACACAAAGGCAGGAAGGCTCTCAAAAGAACAAGAGAAGGCCCTAGCTGATGTCTCCCCTGAAGTAGCGGAAAGGGTAATAAGGGCATTTACCAACAAGACAACAGCATCAATGAGAGCGAGCACAAACGGTGATGGTCTCCTTGAAGAAAGGGGTTTGACAGAGCATCCAGTGCTTATGATGATCATGGAGGTCACAACCAATGGAGGACAAACTATTGGGACCCTGATGGACCTTGCGTCTGACACTAATTACATTACCCACCAAGCCGCCAACAGACTCCGACTGAAAGGAGAGAAGGTAATGCTGGTCGTGCATGGAGTTGGTGGAATTAAAGTAAGAGTCCAGACAAAAAGGTACTTGCTCAAAGTCAGAATGTGGACTTCAGAGAATGAGTGGAGTCCCCACCAGATCGTCTGTTATTGACTGGACGAGATCGCACAAGCAGACCATGTCGTTAGCCCGCAGCAGCTCAAGAAGTTCTTCCCGGAGGTCAAGACAGAGGAACTGGTCAGGCCAAAGAAAATCGAACTGTTAATCAGCCACCGAGAGGGTAGGCTTGCTCCGCAGCGGATGAAGACAGTGGGAGACCTGGTGTTGTGGGACGGCCCACTGGGCAAGACTGGGGGGGGAGCGCACCCTGATCTGTTCGAAGAGGTGAAGGTATCCATTCACAACTCAAAAACACATTTTGCACGCTCAATGAGAGCAAAAGTGATCAAGGTCGAAGAGATTTCCAGAGAGCCAAATAGCTCCAGAGAGGAAACGCTGGGCCTGGAGCAAGAGAGTGGTGAGGAGATCAGGAACATGGCCACAACCAGCAAGGAAGTTCTTGAGTGTTGGAAATGGGACAGCATCGGAGCTGCCTGTGAGCCGAAGTGTGGAGGATGCCGGTGCGGGAAATGCCAGCCAGGAGGGAAGGAACTAGAAAAGATCAAGGAAGGCCTGACCTATGTGGCTACTGACGACCACAGTGACTCGCCGCACTGGAACGCGGGATACCCCTGGACTGAAGACCCGGCTTCACTTCCAAATGACAGGAAAGTGGTGGAAGCGACATTCTTGAGAACCGAAAAGCGCCTCATGAAGGACCCATTGTGGAGAGCTGCTTACGCAGCCCAAGTACACGAGATGGTGGAAAGAGGAGCAGCCATCGAGTTAAAGAAGGACACAATCAACAGTTGGAGAGGGCCAGTTTGGTACGTAAGTCACCTAATCGCACCGAACCCTCACTCTGTCACCACGCCAGTGCGGCTCGTCTGGAACAGTAGCCAAGAGTTCAAAGGGACGAGCATGAACAACATCCTGCTGAAGGGTCCGGATGTGCTAAACCCAATCCGGGCGGTTCTGCTCAGGTTCAGAGCAGGAGAGCATGCGGCCATAGGAGACATCAAGAAGATGTACAATTCTGTGTGGCTGAACGAAAGAGAGGTTCACCTTCATCAGTTCCTCTGGAGGGACTCACTCGAGGAAGAGAGCAGAGACTTCGCTATCACTCGGGTCAATATTGGAGACAGGCCAGCGGGATGCATAGCGCAGTTGGCCATGAGGGAAACCGCGAGACTGCCCAGGTTCTCTCACATGAGCGACGAGAGAAGAGTGCTTGAAGAGGAGAGCTATGTGGACGACATCTTCACGTCCCACAATGACCCAGGGAAGCTGGACAAGATCACCAGAGGAGTGGAGGAGATACTCTGGGCCGGAGGCTTCTCGCTCAAACCGTGGGTTCGGTCCGGTCAAAGTGGGAGGTGCGAGGGTAGTCAGGTTGGGCAAGCTGTTAAAAGCCCAAGTCCAGAGTCCGGAAGCCTGATGTTGCCCAACCAGCTAGGGCAGGAAGACAACAAGGCTCTTGGTGTTGGATACTACGTGGACAGCGACAGACTCTTCCTGATGGTTTCAATCAACTTCTCCAAAAGAAAGCGGAAGAAGAAGACGGCAAATCCTGTCCAGGGGCGTCTGGATGGGACTGACGAGGCTCCTGTGCACACGGTGAAGGAGGAAGAGTCGACCTCCGCTAAGATTGAAAACAAGGAGAGGCTCTGGGGCGCGGCTATCGTTGATCTGGTTGAGCCTGAAAAGTTCAGTAGCTTGGCCAAGCTCTGTGGGGTGATCGGTTGGGTTCGCCGAGCTGTTAAGAGACGGATGATTCGCGGGAGAGCCATGGAGAGAGCAGAGTGGGAGGCTAAGCACTCGAGAGGGAAGGTGGGCAAGCCAGTTATCGATGTGGGGGAGGTCAGAGCTGCCTTTTGGGACCTATGCTTGGCAGCCCAAGAGGGGGTAGCTTTCCCTGAGTCTACATTGAACAGGCTTGTAGTCGTCAGAGAAGAGATGTCAGGACTACTGTTGTGCTATGGAAGGGTCCAGACCACAGGAGAGACAGGAGTGCCACTGGTTCCGTATGGAGCATGGATAAGCACCCTGCTGGCAGCGAGCGACCCTGTGATGCTGGCCATGCCTCTTCGGGGGGACCTGGCTCCGGGGTCGTTAAAGACTTAAAGAAGAAATTAAAGAGTTAACCGAAGAAACACCACCAAAGAGAAAGCGGTGATTATTAGTGTGGTCTCCTTAGGTCTAGAGTCCAGTAGACCAAGTGGGAGGTGTGTTGCTTTCTGTGGGGTGGTTGGATTTGAGTTGTGTTTAGTCAGAGATTTTTGTTTGGTTTGGGTACAAACTTGTGAAAGTTATTTCGTTTACATGTAGTTGAATTGTGGCATTGTTGAATTGTTAGTTACATAGGTGAATCTGAGTATTGATAATAATAATGAGATTTATTCCAGTTCCGATTGTATGTGATTTCTGTGTGCTTGATGAGGACTTTTATTGCGAGGTTCTATTGGCGAGAGATGCGTGCATCCGGGGTCTCAGTCGGGGAGCTGCTGTGATTGGCTGGTTTGCGTTCTGGGGGTGACGTCGGGAAGGTTGGTGCAGCTTCGGAGTGGGGACTCTTTAGTATGACGGGACGAGGACGGACTGGTGAGTGATTGCGGGAGTGAGTGAGTTGTATTGTGTGTTAGCTTTGAGTTGAGGGTACTTGAATGATGTATGTTTGTATTTTGTGTGTTTTCTTTTTCAAGGTTCGTAACCTGTTGGTTAAAAATAAAGAAATTTTCGACCATTGAGTGACGTCCTGTTCATCCTCGCCTCAGCTGCGGGGCTTGTTTGAGAGTTAGCAGCACAATAGCAGGGCCAGGGCACTAAAAATAAAAATAAAAAACCCAAGCTACTTTTTACTTAATACAGAAATGTGCTGATCTAAGGACAATTTAACAGCTCATATAATATTTGTTCGGAATGAATACTGTCAACACAACCTGAAACACATTCACATGGACACACACCCACAGGCCAACTCGGCTCTCTCTTAAGTAGCCATGGAGGTGAGTAAAGGACCACTTGGCATGCTGAACATGCTATGCTAATTAAACTTGGTCTAGGTCAATGGCTAATGATGATGGCTAGCAAGCTAAACCTCACCCCACCGCAGTTGGAAAGCTAAAATCACTTAATTAGCTGCTGCTCATAAGCTACTACATGTGTACTACATGCATCATGAACAAGCAAACCCTCAAATACCTGCCCATCATGCCTGAAGACAGAGGAGATAATCAGTTTTCCCTTGGTTGTTCCTTTCTATCTGCTTTTTCGCTTGCTCTCCTTCTTTCAGTTAATCTATGTGAAGAGGGAACGGCATCCCTGAACTGGGGGGGGGGGGCGCTAAGAGTACATCTGTCGCCAGCTTACAATGCTGTGACTGCAACCATTCCCAAATCCTCTGTGAATAGTACACGTGGCCATTGAAACTCTAGTTAATTTGCATATGAAACCATTTGGTTTGAGTGGTTATGCCACTGTATTGTTTGTAAGGGTGGGGATACCTGCAGTCAGTTGAGACTGATGAGGTGACTTAGATGAGTGATGGAATGTTTCTCTCAATAAACATTGTGTCCAGATGAACTGATAAAGTCCTCAGTTTGTCAAAATCCACTAATGACTCCAGCAATGAAGACAGCTGGGTTTTGAGTTTCGTCCTTCTTCATAGTTCTCTCTCTCTCTCTCTCACACACACACACACACACACACACACACACATCAGTGGCTCTTTGGAAGTGGGCCAAGCTGACTAGATAGACGAAACTGAGAAGTGAGCAGAGGAAAGAAATAAAGGAGGGCGGGCTAAAGAGGAAAAAGAAAAGAAACACCGACAGGGTGCAAATCATGGAGGGGTTGACTGTGTTAAGCTGTGGCTTATGCTCAACAACAGTAAATCAAACATTACTCAGCCTTTTATTCTTAGTCTGTGTGGAGAGCTGTAGGAACAGAAGCCATTTTGCTAAACCTTTACTGGCATAGCTGTGCTGCAGGATGACCCACAACAACTGGTTGTTAGCTGAATTTTCAATAAAAACACATGAAAATACAAAAGCAAGGCACACATTTTTGACCAAGGAGTGTGGATAAACCCAATGTGATGTGATGGTGTGTGTGCTACCATTCTGATTGCAAACTGGAAAACTGGCCAGAGGTCAGGGTACACAAGATTGGATAACCGCTGGTTGGCTTGCTTTGTGGCAACAGCTGAATGCTTTGTGACACGACTAACGCTTATAAAACTTTAGACAGAATAATGAATACAATGAGAGAGAAACAGACAGACAGAGAGAGAGACAGAGAAAAAGCGAGACGGCTTATATATGCTAGAGGAACAGGGGATGTCCTTGACAGGTTGAAGATGTGCGTGCCTGCCTGCCGGCGTGCATGTGTGTAGTTTGTGTATAGATGTGCAAGAGGAGGCAGCTTGCTGACTGGCTGTGGCTCAGGAACAAAACGAAAAGAGTGGGAGAGCTGCTGGGTGTGTGTGTGTGTGTGTGTGTGTGTGTGTGTGTGTGTGTGTGTGTGAGACATGTGATGATGGATCTACAGGGCTACAGGGGTTAAATGGGCCCGAGGGAAGCGGGTGCCATCATCCATCCACCTCTGCCTAGGTGGCACGGCGCCTGTAGAGGGGAGAGCGAGGCAAAATAGGGGGCAGCAAAAGGGGAAGAGCACAGATGCTACAGCGAGGATGAGGTGTGTGCTTCTGTGCGAGAGCATGTGTACCCCAACTGGAGTCCTGCTGATCTAGCTCCATCTCCTCAATAACAGTTTGTTAGCCAAACATCCTGGTAGATTAGCCAAACATCCTGGTAGAGCTTTTCTCTTTTGTGTCCATTAGGCGTTCATTTTCCCCCTCATCAAAATACAAAGTCCTCCCCCATGCTACTTTCCATTACACCCACGATGTCTCGAGAAATCAAATGCAACAGCTGCCAACGGTCCCACCTTAGCTGATTTGTTTTTTGGGGGGGGGGGGGCTGCAATGCAACACATGCCATTTTGTGGTCACGTTCATCTGACTTGCCTTAACAGTATGACAAGAGGACATCGAGCTCCTACCCATGCTCGGAGGTCAGCGCCATGCTCTATTTGCTGACCTGTAATAAGACGTTGAAATCGTTGCTCCGAAGTGTCTGCAGACTGAAGTGGTGACGTGTTGGGAAACCAAAATATTGGTCAGTTGGGTTAACCAAGCCTTACATGTACTTGGGCCAGGTTCTTCCAGTAAAAGCGGGGCACTCAAATAAATATTTGATGAAGAGAACCAGGGAGAGTGGTTGGCGTTTTAATGTTGCCTTACCCAAGGTGACACCACAGTTAACCCACTCTTTCAGATGGCATGCACTAGCAATCATAAACGGCACCAATGAGTGCGCAAGTGTGTGCACTGCCGCTGGCAGAACTGTAGACTGCCAGGATCCCCAGGAGGGAAACGGCTGCTTAATTACAGAATGAGAGGAATGAAAGAAGGAACTTTTCCTTTTCTGTCCCAAACGTGTGCGCGCGCACACACACACACACACACACACACACACACCTGTCTATCAGCAAGAAGCCACTCAATAAAGCTGCTCTATCCAGAGGAATCAGATTCAATCAATGAGGCCTATTTGTGAAATCAGCAGAGCGGTAAAAGTTATCAGGGGAGGAAGAGGGGCATACAGAGAGATGAGACGAGGAGGTAGACGAGGGGAGAGGGGAGTTGGGATGAGCAAGAGGCGAGATGTGTCCCACTGCCTACCTGACAACCCTACGAATGAAGTCACTAGATACATGCTAACTCACAGTTCTCTCTCTCAAATACACACACAGGCACAGAAGAGGACAGTCAGATAAAAAAAAAAAAAAAAAAAAACTGACTAATGTTGACTGTTATGACAACAAAAACACAAAAGTTCGGTGGCTGTAGGAGACAAACACCAGAGTTCAGCACTCTGGATGTGTTACAATGAGCAACAGTAGGAATGATGTCTGATGGTGTTTATAGAGCTACACCCTCACTCTCCCCCAACCACACCACATCCCCCCTAACACACCCCATCTCATCCAAAGATAAACTAAATAGGCGCCTGGATCAGGGCGAGTGCATTTGCTCATGTCTGCTGTTGCGGCAGAGCGGGAGCTCTCGCTCATATCTGGCGGGAGTCTTTGAGACTTACTGCTCGCAGAGACAGTGTGATGAGCAAAGACAGGGTGAAATAAAAGCAAGGGGAGTGGGAGGAGAAAACACGTGGGGGGGGGGTCAAGAGGAAAGTGTGAAGAATCGTCTGAGAGATAGCGGAGAGACGAAGAGAGATACAGGCTGGAAGAGGAGACGAATAGCTACAGAATACGAGAGAAGAAAAGAGAGAGAGTAGCGAAAAAACCCAATTTGTCTGTTCCCCAGTGGGCTGACACCGTGGGTAGGGCATGCTTTCCTTCCCTGGCCTCTCTGCCAGTCATCACAACCACGCACACGCAGACAAGCACATGCACTTGCCCCTCTCTCACACACACACACACACACACACGACTGGGCCTGAGTAGGGCCAGGGTCAGGTTCACTCCAAACTACTCCAATTACCTCAGCAGTAAACACAGCCTGCCCTGGCCGCCTCCTGGGACACAAAGAGGCAGAATGTGTAGAACTGAGGAATGATGTTTGTGTGTGTGTGTGTGTGTGTGTGTGTGTGTGTGTGTGGAGAGGAATTCAGAGTGCAGTGGAGGAAAGAGGAAAAGGAGGATGAGGAGGGGGGGGGCAAGGGCCTCAGGGAGAGGAGGGAGGAGCAGATGACTTCATGTTTGAGGGTGGTGCTGGATGGTGGCGGCAGCTGGTTTTTCTTCTCCCAGTTCACCACCCTCCTCGCTTCTCCTCTTTGGTTCCCTCCCAAACTCTAACATCTGGAGGGAAATGATTACTCTCTTTGCGCTGCCAAGACGACTTATCAACAATTCCAGACTCTCCAGAAATGGAGGATGGTGGGAGGGAGAGGAGAAGGAATGGGCACTTGTAGAGAGCTTCAAAACATCTCCAAACTAAATAAATAACTGGCAAAGTTTAATCAATTTAAGTCAGCTAAAGAACACTTGTGAGCAGCTTTTGGGGAAAATCACAGAAATGCATTTGAACACCCAGGCAAGACAGTGAATCAATCAATTAAAACAGGGACAAGAAAAAATACCGGGAAAAACCTTTTACCTTTTCTCTCTCATACAACAGTGCAGCATTTGAGAGCATGCGGGCTTAAGTGCCATTTGTCCTTTCTCAAATCTTACTGCAGCACTTTCTAAGGCAATTTTCTCTCTCCCCTTTCCTTTCCTTCCTCAGCTTCTATGAACACATCTGCCTGGAGAATCGGGCCTCAACTGTATCCCCCCCCCCCCCCAACACTAACAATGCAATCTCCTGCAACTCCGCTTTCCAACTGTCTTCAACCTTCACAACACTCTTGCAAAGCCTCTTTACTCCTCCTTTTCTCCTTCTATTCCATCTTTTCCCTCTCTCTTGCTCCGGTTTCCAGACGTCAGTTAGCGATGTGTGCCATTAGTCATGCTAAACCGCCAACAAGCTAACTCATTAGCATAGAAGTGAACCTGGCTCCAGTCAGATTATTACAAACACATCACAGCTACTCCACCCCATTACTGTCAATCACACCGCTTACTGAAGCACACTTGAAAACCGGCACATACCAAAGTCATGAGCCAACTCATCTGTCAAATACTTTTTCTACACAGAAAAGCTCACGATGGCAAGGGCTTAGAGTTTACATGTCACTCTAGGCATTCCTGGCATGAAATAGAAGAAAGCACATGGATAATATTGTTCAACAGTGTGTTTAACTTGAATTTGTCTTACATTGACTCTTGCAGACACAGCTTTGGGAGGGGGGTCCGAGCTGTGTGCAGGGGATAGGGAACGACTGATTTGCATCACAGCCATGGTCCAGCCACTGGTATTGGCATCTTTGGTGCTTACTACAGACTTATATTGGTCTGGAGATGAGTGGAGCAGGCGTCCTTGGCGCTCTATGGCAGTCCCATCAATATCAACTGACACACTATTACACAGACTGTCACTTACAGGGAATTGGACAGGGAGGAACGCAAAGGTGGGAAGATATATTTTTCCTCGTTTGCCTCCATATAATAAGACAATTAAAAAAAAAAAAAAAAACATGCTCGTTAGCTCCACCATCAAAAACCTTTTCTATTGACGCACAGTTCAAGGGAAAAATCTGTGTGGAAATTCTGAGTGATCTTGTTTATGCTCAGAAACTAGGCTGCTATTCCATGTAACATAACGGTATTAAGGGGGGATTAAACTTAGTATAAATAACCTAGAAAAATATACTGAGATTTAACAACATTATTTGGATATATTATGAGAGCTTGATGGTCTGTGCCAGATTTGACAAACAGAGGATGTTACAAGCTACCACTGGGGAGAGGAAAGATCTCAGAGCCAGCACACTGAAGCGATGGGATGTTTTCTACAATCCAGACATGGTGTAAGCCCCCACAGACAGCTGTCCGACTTCCCCCTACATTTCCCCTCTAGTTCTCATCCCTTCCTTTCCTTCTGTTATAATTCTCTTTGCCATTTTCTAGCTCCCACTCTTCTCTCTACCCCCCCACCCCTACCTTCTTCATCCATTACTCTTCCCCTCCCCTCCATTTTTCCCTCCCACTGCCGGGTTGCCAGACGATGCATTGTTCTGTCACTGTGATCCTTTAATGCCATCCAATCGAGCAGGGAATATCTTGAAGGGATTTGGCCAGGGATGATTTGGGAGCTTTAAATACTGCTGCTGTGGGGGGGGGGGGGTTGCATCAGATTCAGGGATCCTGACTTAGAACTGATCATCGGAGCCCTCTTCTAAACCAGGGGTCGAGAGATGGCTGGGGCCAGGGCCAGGATTCAAAACTGGAACCAACTGGATGGATCTACATGGACATGAGCTGCCGGCCTGCTGCTTTTGCTGGCCTGCCGTGAGCAACAATTAGGGATTATGTATATCTAAAGTTACATTAAAACCACCAGCCCTGTCAGCTAGCTCTCAAATGCTTTGAGTGATGGGAAATTTGTAATAAAGGTCATATCGGTGTGAACAGTGTAAGTTACAGTGTGTGTGGCTATAAGTGAGGCAGCTTACCACCAATGAGCTGCTGGCTGCACTCTGACCATGATCCTGTGCCATGGGTTGTAAAGCAGGGCCGGATCACAGCAGGAGGCACCACTGCTGAGCGAAGGCCCCCCTGACAAAACCCCTCTAGTAATCTGTGATGGATTACTGTTCAAAAGACCTCTGACACTATGACACGCTTTGATATATGGTCGGGAGTAACGTAAAGTACCCAGGATTTATAATAAATGGGCAAACACGTGCAAAAACACTGGTATGGCCCTCACGGTTTTTCTATCGTTTTGTCAATCTAATGTGGACGGTGAACATTTTGAAAACAATCCGGCACTAGTGTGGATGGAAAACTTGGACCCATTTGACATGAAAACAACATTTTAAAATTTCGCTGGATTAATATGAACATAGTCCAAAACAATCGAGTGCTAGCTGTATTTGCAGGACGTAACTCAGTTGTTGTTTAAAGCTCCAAAAAAAGACTGGACTCGGCCATTAAAAACAAATAGGAATTCTGTGTCCATAAAATCTTGAAATCCTTGGGGATCAATGCATAAAACTGTCCCCAACCCCAAAAAAAAATCATAATTAATCAAATGCATAGATTTTCATGCTCGGGAAAATAGGAAAGCTTTAAAGACAATGTCACTGAAAAGTCGATACCCATGGCAACTTGAAGGAGGATATGCCATCAACTGAAAATGTTACTACTGCTAATGTGCAAATGCTGTGGAAAAGAATAGGCTTCTCATTTAAATCAACATTAAAAAGTGAGTTCTTCAATCAAGAAGACAAGCCAGGCGCTCAAAAAATAAGAGAATGTAACAGCAAAGAAAGCACTATTAAAAAGCCTTTATTGTAGTGGCTAAATCATAAAAAAGCCAACATGTTTCGACCACTGTAGGTCTTCATCAGAGTACAATAAAGGCCTTTTAATATATCCTTCCTCGCTGTTATATTTCTTATTTTTGGATTGCCTTCTTGTTTGAAGTAGTTTAAAAATTTCCTTGCTTTCCAAGAGCACCCGACACATTTTTGATCCACATTTGATTATGTAGAGCAACCAATGATCTTTTTCCCTACACTAAAAAAGTGAATTGAAGCTTAATATGAATAACATAACTGTTTTGGGCCTGGTTTCGTTATACCCCACTGAACACAATCCAGATCCCACTATGGATGAATAAGTCAGCGCAATAGAGAGGGATTTCAGTATTGCAAATATTGCTGCCAAGGAACAGAAAGAGACAAAGACGAGAGGAACACAGAAAAGAGAAAGAAAGAAACAGAGTGAATGAAAAGACAGCCAGCAGTCTGGAGTTGGCGAGCTGACACACAGAGAGAGGAGTTGGTATGAAATGACAGGAGCGATAGTTGGCAGAGCGAGGCATCACGGACAGTAGGAGCTGAATTTGACGGAAGGACCTTTGGGCTCTCTAAATGCTGAGCTCTACACAATCCTATTTTTCTGCCTAAACACTGGGACACACAGATGCTAGAGTGTGGCTGAGATGAAAGTGCTTGCTTGCGTGTGTGTGTGTGTGTGTGTGTGTGTGTGTGTGTGTGTGTGTGTGTGTGTGTGTGTGTGTGTGTGTGTGTGTGTAAATATGTGTTCCCGGGGCACTTCCTCAGATGCCAGAGCCTAGCCCTAGTTAAGTCTCTATGGGATGTCCAAAAGTTACTGTGGGTGGACAACAGATAGTGCGGAGAGTGTTTGTGTGTGTGAGAGGAACTTGTTTGCAGAAGTCTATGTGGGCCTTCAGCTTGTCGAGAGCCCTAAACGCACAGCACATCCACTCAACATCACTAAGAGTTCTACATTTCCTCACCCTACAATAAAAGGATTAGCGGGACCTTCAAAGAGAGGCAGAAAGATTGCCCAGGCGCTTGCGGGGTCCCTCTCCTCTCTCCTCTGGAGGACCAGGGCAGATTAAAGCTGCCTAGGCCTCTCTGCTTGCCTCAGTGCCCGCCTCTGCCTCCTCCACACTGGGCTAACATGCCAGGAGAACTCCCTGGAGTCAAACACGAGGTGGATTAGAAAAAAGGAAGGAGGTTATTTTATCCTAGATGTATGTGTGTGTACCCAAATTAAAAGGGACTAAGTTACTGGGGCTTCTCTCTAAGTGGTGTGGATGGTTTGGGGGACATGGAGGTAAAGAAAACCACATTCACAAGGGACACAAGTCACCTCTGACACCTAAATAAGAGAAGCAGGACAAGGAAAAGAACTAACATCCCTCAGAGGGAAAGCTAGAAAGAGATGGATTAGCAACAGTTTGACTTTTCAAAAGGGAATGGAAAGAGAGAAGGGAGCGCTAACTGCAAGGTGATTAGGCAAGGGTTCGTTTAGGGACCAGGGCCGCCTTAGTTTCAAAGTTGAGGAGGTGACTTTTACAGCAGAGAATTATTAGACGACGAGAGTGAGTTAGCCTCAGTCTTCAACAGTCTAGTCTGCTTTCTCGGCTTGTTCAACTAGCCAGTTAAGTGTGTGTATGTGTGTGTGTGTGTGTGAGCATTGCAATGAGTGCTGCCTCTCATTTCTTCCCCATGTTCATTTCCAATAAGTTGGCAAGAGAATGACAGAAGGACTGAGCAAGCGAAGGAAGACACAGATAAAAGATGCCACCCAGTGCTGTTGTTATTGCAATCTATGTCTTTTCCCTTCGCCTTGCAGTTTTCCTCTTCCCCATGGCTGGCTCCATGAGCTGAGTCCTGATGATGCAGGAAGAGCAGGGAAAGTAGAAATTAAGACTACTGTGTCTCTTCCCATGATCTTGTGTCCGTGACACGTAACGTGCACAGACACACGTTCTTACAGTGAACATAAAAAGCAAATATTTTGATTTTAAGTAAGCACTGATTAAGGGCTCAATAATAAAAATAAAACTGTTAACCGTTTCCTGACAGGATGCATTAAATCACTTGTTTAATTATCTGCTAGCATGAAAATGGCCATTTCTTAATCTGATCCAAATCAGATTTCAGTTGCTGAGCATCATAAGGCTTCATGTGTTTTTCAGCTGCCCATCAGGAGGCAAATTATCTGGTCTTTCCTGGAATTTCAACCACTTGGGTCGGAGGTTGATGTCTTGCTTTAGCTTTGGTTTTTGAACTTTCTCTGAAGGCTCCTGAATCCCTGCCACAGCTTGCAGGGTCCTGCCTGCCTGTAGCCCAGTTGTAGGGCCAGAGGATTAGAGACAGAGAGGACAGGACTGAAGGAGGGGGCCAGGCAGTGGCAGCCTGTTCTCCACAGGGAGTGCCGTTTCTCGGGGTCAGGGCCACCTGTCTGCCCACGGGAGAGCCAGAGAATCGGACGACTAGAGAGATGGACAGATGGAGAAAGGGAGGGAAGAGATGACGGGGTAGGAAGCCCTGGGCCAAGAACCACCCCTGAGCAAAAACTCTGTTCACTCAACCTCTGAGACAGGGTCTCAGTACACATGGACAAAAACTTCAGTCATTATCTGGTATGAAAATAAATTAGACTGAAAATGTGTGCTACTTGTGAATCATTAGAACTTTGGCCTGCAAGGAGAAAATTGAGGCCATTTGTGGCATATCCTCCTCACAGCAACCAAATCTATGGAGACAAGAAATCCTTCTGTAGTTTTCTGAGGCATCAGGGGCATCAATAGGACACTCTGTTTTGTGTAAGTGGCACAGTTGCAGCAGACAACTTCAGCCTTGCTCAGTGGTTTCTAATCCATGTGTTGTTAAAAGGATCTGAAGACCTTCAGGCCACAGCAGATACACTTTAATAGGCAAAAGACTGGTGAATGGCATGTTGCTTCAATCCACGAGAGAGAGAGAGAGAGAGAGAGAGAGAGAGAGAGAGAGAGAGAGAGAGAGGAGAGACAAGAGAGGGAGAAGAGAGAAACAAGACAGAGAACCGCAGAGGGAGAATCCGAAGCCAAGCGCATGTTTGCCTGCTGAGATAAGTGCCATTAAAAACGAAGCAAGGCAAACAAAAAAAACAACTAAGAGATGTCTGTCACTATAAATTATGCATTGGTGTTGTAAAAACCTTATCCTGGCACCACTGTGAACACGACAAATGGCAGCATTGGGGAAATATACGTTTCTCTTCCGTCTTTATGATCCATGCTCAGAAAGAGACAACCCTAATTGAGCATGGAAGGAAAAAAAGGTTTTTGGTGGCAGAAAAAGGAGAGGAGAAAGAGATGCATCAATGTAAGTGTGGAGAACATATTCTAACCAGCATGGTGTCCCAAGTTGATTCACAGAGGGGAGCTTGGTGGTTCCCCTCCTTAGGCATTTCTGAAACGATAAACAAGCTTATAGCTTAAGAGGAAAAATAAACCCCCCCCCCTTGCACAGGTGCAAAGGTAAGGCCAAGGTAAAATTAGCTCCCTGAATCACTTGCCAGTCACAGTGGGTGCACATGTGGGCATATTTATTCCACCCAGTCAGTGCAGGTGTGATGGGATGCAGACAGATCCTTGCCTGCCTGCCCCTACTTCGAGCCAGGCTGGTGTTTGCAGTTGCTGCCACTATGCTACGGATGATCATCCAAGCCTGAGAAAAGAGGTCCTTTATCGTCTGTAAATGTTCTCATTCATCCAGGTCATGGTTATCCAAAGCTTCGTCTAGTCAGAACGGCACGAACTGAGGAAGCCTCTTGGATAAGAGGCGAAAATCTTCACGGATATATACCAAGTCCAGTTGCACCTGATTCCACTCTTTTGGAGGTCCTTTATTGTTATTTTGGTTTCTGTTTGGATTGCTGTACCTCAGCCTGCCAGGTACCTATGAATTCAGTGTGGGCTGAAAAGGCCAAGTTCATGTGCTGATGTTGGCAGGAAGTGACTTCAACATAAAATCAGAGTTTGTGTGCGTTAGCTTGCACGCAAAAGCAAGTTTGCCACACCTGACTTGACCAGTCCGTTACTTTTCACACACGAACCAATCGACCGACGTGCAGTCGTGATCATTATTGGCAGAAGTGTCGGAAAACCTGTGTCCGTTTCTCCATGGTAAAACGACGAGCGGTCAATTCCAATTACCCTTATCACTTCCAGTTCATTAATCACAGGGGATTTCATACTTCACAAGCTATAGGAGAGTGCTTGCTCCCTCTCCTGCTCTCATGTTCCTGGAGAGTGGAGTATCTGTCTTACGAGCAGGTTAGGGGCGGGACTTAAGGGCAGGATAAATGAGTGGAGAGTGGGAGATGAGGACAAAGAAAGCTGCAAGTGGAGAGCAGTCAAAAGTGTTGGTGTGTGTGTGTGTGTGTGTGTGAGGAGATATACTCTTTCCAAGCCTGCTCAAGATTACCTCCGTTGAGGCCAGTTTTGTTGAAGCTGGACGGAAGCAGGAAAGCATGCATGCACGCACACAATCACACCTGCAGCTGAAGGGAAAGGAGCAGCACAGCAATACAGTCATTGCGTCTCAAGCAGAGGTCAACAAGTCAAGGAACCCAATTAAAAAGATGATTAACATTCATGTGGGAAAGGGAGTGTCTACGTGCAGGTGAGATGGTTGTGCGAGTCACTCAGACACACACACACAGACACACGTGCTCACACATTCACACTGAATGAGAGCACGCACAATGAATTGCAAACAGCGCAGTCTAGCCTTTTGTAAGTGTGGCGTCCAGGGAGGTTGGGATCAGGAGGTTAATATGATCCAATCCAACTGCTTCATTAGAGTGATGATGGCAATAAAAGCCTACAGGGAGAGTGAGAAAGAGGGAGAGAGAGACCACCAGGTGGACTTCAACTGTCTACCAACTACCTGCAAGCCCTCCAAGCCTCTACGAACTCTCTGGCAAGCTGACATTTGGGCTAGTTGTTTTGTTTTTTTGTCCATAGGGGGTACACTCGCACACTAAAACACATACTGTGCTGACGAGGCGGCAGCTTTCTTTATTGTAGTATGTGTTTTGGTGTGTGCATGTCACACTGACGGCTTTCTGCTTTCCTCAGATTCTCTAACGCGGGACTCAGTTTGTGGGCAGTATATAGAATGGTGTTTGACTGTGGCACAATACTGACACTGGAGTTCAGAGACCAGGGCAGGTACAGTGCTGCTTGAAAGTTTGTGAACCCTCCAGACATGGTCACTGTTTTTGTAAAAAACATTAAAATAAGCTTATTACACATACATCCAAATCCCAATTTGTAAAGCACACCTTCCAAATAATGGACACACACACAAAAAGTGATATATTTTCATTATTTAATTCAACAAAGGTGGTTTATTTCACAAAAACTGAAAATTTAACATGTGCAAAAGTATGTGAACCCTTGTATTAGTAGCTTGTGGCTCCTCCTTTTGCAGCCATTATTTCAACCAAACATCTTCTGTAACCACTAACCAGTCTCTCGCATCTGCTTATTGGGCTTTTTGCCCACTCCTCCTTGCAGAACACAGCCAGTTGAGAGAGGTTGGAGGGACATCTGGTATGTACCAACTTCTTCAGGTCTTGCCACAACATTTAAATTGGATTAAGGTCCGGACTTTGACTGGGCCTATCCAGAGTACGGATCCTCTTTCTCTGAAGCCATTCCTTTGTAGTTTTGCTGGAATGCTTTGGGTCATTGTCTTGTTGCATAATCCATTTTCATCCCAGCTTCAACTCCCTGACTGATGGCAGGAGATTCTGGTCAAGAATTTGTTGATATGCCGGAGAATTGATGGTTCCTTGGATAATATGGAGTCGTCCAGGTCCAGAAGCAGAAAAGCAGCCCCAGACCTTCACAGTTGCACCACCATGCTTCACTGTTGGGAGGAGGTTCTTTTCTTCATATGCAGTGTTGGCTTTTCTCCAAACATGTTGGTTTTGATTGTGACCAAATAATTCTATTTTGGACTCGTCTGTCCAGAGAATGGACTTCCAGAAGGCCTCTGGTTTGTCCAAGTGCTCTCTGGCAAAGTTGAAACAGGCAGCTTTGTTCTTTTTTGAGAGCAGAGGCTTCCTTCTAGCAACCCTCCCATGAATGTCATGGCTATTCAATTTTCGTCTGATTGTAGACGCATGCACATTTGTCCCAGATGCTACCAGAGAGGTCTGCAACTCTCTAGAGGTGATGTGTGGGTTGGCCTTTACCTGATTTATTATTTTTCTGGTGCTTCTGGGAGATAGTTTTGATGGGCGTCCACTTCTAGGCAGAGTTGCTGTCATGTTGAAGGCCCTCCATTTGTAAATTATTTGTCTTACAGTGGATGGATGGAGCTGGAATCTTTTGGAGATGATCTTATATCCCTCCCCAGACTGATGGGCTATCACTACCCTCTTCTTCATGTCCTCGGATATCTCCTTTGCTCTCGGCATTGTTGATTTGTATGGGACCACAGTGGTTTGGTTGGTTTCCTCTCTCTTTTAATTAGTGCAGGCCAAACCCTTTCCCAAGGATGTCTCATTTCATTGGTCTGCTTATATGATTAATTAAGCACCCAAATGTGTTTCACCCGAGTCTGTTGCCTGCTTGACTTAACCAATGCAGCTGGGGGTTCACTTACTTTTGCACATACCCTAATTCCATGTTTCATGTAGTTTTTGGGCTACTTAAACAAGTCCCACTAAACAAGTACATGCAACTGATAAACATATATCTGACATTTCATACATAAAAACTGGTGATGATAGAATAAGAAAATCATGGTAAAACAACAGAAACATCTAAACTGCTCAAGGGGTTCACATACTTTCAAGCAGCACTGTACGTGGGCATTCTACTCAAACCCAGACACTTGAAAGTGGGTGTTTCTACACCTGTTCAGGTCAGGATCCAAATGAGCAATTTACTCTCGTACCATACAACCCACCAGAAGTTGCCTGTTTTCAAACAGAAAAATAGTAAACTTCGAAGTGACTATGCCTTGGTGAAGCCAGAGGTCACAACACTGCGGTGCCTCCACAGTAATGGTTGTGGTGATGCTCTTTGCATGAGGGTATGAGCAGCCACAAAAGCGTGTTAATCTCTTCCAAGTTACTACAGCATAAGCCAATCAATCAGACTCAATAAGAAATGCCAGCTCTTGTCCTTATGGACTTGGCGGGATCCCATGCATGGCAGTCGATGTGAGGAGGAGAAGTGGATCAAGAGTAAATAAGAAGAGAGTAGTAGTGCTAGGTAGAAAGAATAGAGAGTAAACATCATTAATTGGGGAGGCGAACATGGATGGATGCAGCCAGATGGTGTTTTGTACTAATTTGTCATGCAATGCTGACAGGGAGGAGTGGAAAGGGGTGGTGGTGGTACAGAGATAGAAATAGGGGTATTTATTGATTACACAGTCTATAAAACACTTCCGTCCAGAACAGACTTCTTCCGTTTAGATCCACCTTTGCCTTTTCTAGATCCTCTGTGTGCATGTGTTTGAGATTTCTTCTGCATCTATTCCTGTTTTGCTGTATCTTTATGTGTGTGTGTGTGTGTTTATGTGTGTGTTTTGGTTGGCCCTGCCATGCTACCAAGCGGCCAAGCCGGGTGAGAACTGGCAGCAAGGAAACAACACCCCGCAGATCACCAAACCTGGTGTTCATTATCGTCCATCTGTCTGCCCAGTATACAAACACAATCTCTGCCCCACCTCACCAGTGGTCAGTGGGAGATGCAAAGGACAATAAGAGGGGAGGGACCATATGTTGAGAGAATAAGCATGTCTGTGTGGCAGACAATGCTACCCCATAACTACGGACAAAGAAATGAGGATAAGGAGGTTGGTGAACAAAAACTCAGCAATCTATGGAAAAGCACCAAGCTTTTACACTGGCTTCCAGATTGGCTTCCACATGCAAGGATAATGGCCTTTAAATGTAAAATAGAACAATGAAGCTGCCTCTTAATTTACATAATGTATACTAGGAGTATAAAAGTCAACGACCAAAATAGCACATTAAAGGGGGCGAGCGAGCGGGCAAGAGAGCGAGAGAGAGACTGGGTAGCAGTTGTGTAGCAAATGGAGTGGAGAGCAGTGCTGGAGGCTGCTGGTCTGCTCAAGCTGCCACCACTCACTTTGTTCCTGGCAAGGACGGCTCCATTCAGTCCATTCAGGAGACATGCCCCCAGTTCTGTGGGGTCAACGTGCTCCTTTACAGAAAGGCTTTCTTCTTCCTCTGTGGGCCTTTCTCCCGTCAAAACTTGGACCTTTCTTGTTTTGTGGGTTTGCCATGTATGTATACGCATGTGCATTTGTGGTGGGAAGCTGTGGCCTCTTATGTTGGCACCTTAGCATGAAGCATCAGCAAAGTTTTGAAAGAACCCCCCCCCCCAAAAAAAAACAAAAAACAAAAGAACAACTTGCTGGCCCCAACTCACACAACTTCATGAGATGAACTGGCTTCAGTGTTGGTGAAAACATGACCAAGGACAGAGGTTGTTGCACGTGCAACACAAAGCAGATTAAGGTCATGATTCAGTGAAATAAAAGGATTTGTTTAGTTGTCATGCAACATAACTAATCTTGAGTGTGAGGAGAACATGGGCTAAAAGGGTAAAAATACAACAAAAAAATAAAAACCATTGGAAATGATCACTAAAAGAAATGCTAGCTCAAACAACTCCCAAATCATTTTTCTCCACTCATGTGTGAAGACTGAAAGGTAGCTTACCTAATCACTCGGGGCGTACCATTTTGATTGACATCTGAGCATCTCAGGCGAGATGCTGGTGCTAGGGGCTTGTTTCCAAGGTAACGTGCTTACATCTTGGGCATTTAGCACCGACACTCCTATCCAAAACAAAGTGTACTATGTACAATGGTAGAATAAGATTCAGATCCTTTGGACATCAACATTACGAGCAACTGGTAGCAAGAAACATGCGAATCAAAGCCAAAGATCCAGGACAACTTCCCTGTGACCCCAGAATGATGGTTGGGAGAAGCCACAAAAGACAGTCTGGATTTTCTTTTTAAATTCATGAAGAGAGTGTAAACAGGCAAGCGAAGTAAGAAGCTGGTCAGAGAGAGGAATCAGATGCAACAGGGTGATGTGAAGTGCTTCCTGAAGGGATGTTTTCAGCCTGTGACAGAGGAGCTTGATTTATGCTTGCATGTCAATGCATCGCTGTAAGTCGGAAAAGAAAAAAAAAAGAGGAAAGTATATCACCATTTTAGTTCCATGTTGTGTTGTTCTGTCTTTCATTCTGTTTATATAGTGTCTCGGCTTCTTTTTGTACCCACTGGTTTTGTTCTGATGTCACGGTGCACAATATCCCTCCCCGCTCAACCAATTGGCACATTCAAACATATTCTATTGTACTGGAAACTTGTGTGATATGGGGGAAAAAGCATCTTGGTGTCAAGTAAAATTTTCTAGTTTTCACAAGATCTGCTTGGAAGAGGGTATAAGGAAAAAGCACCCAAGGTTGCTTGAGGACAGGGCTCAGATGGCCATCTTTCTTTGTCAGCCTGCTGAACTGTGTTATTTTCCTGGAAGCCCTTCAAATAGCAGCGCAGTGACCTGAGGGGACCAATGAGGATTTATTATATCCATAACAATGTCCAGCACACACACACACACACACACGTCAATCATGCACACACAGATGAATACACACAAACACAAATAGATATGTGCCCACGCCTGTAAACACACTGGAGACAGAATGCAGATGAGTGTGTGCGAAAGCATAGTTTCACCTTGAGTTGTGCTGTCACATCTGCCAGAGCCTTCCTGCAGAGAGACTGAGGATCCGTCATAGAGCTAAATAAGCTGTCACACTGAGCCACCACACTACTGCGAGTCACCTACACATCATACCCGCAAGGCCAAGATGACTACTATACACATGCTAAAGGGCTATCTCGGGGTGCAGCCATTTGTTTAGTTTATACTTTTTATGCTGGTCAAACCAAGAAACTAGTTTGTTGGGTTTTTAAATCAGATTTGAGAAGCTAATTAATGAACTGAGGGATATTCTATACTCCACTCGCACCACCCCGATAAAACGCACACGCACACACACACACACTGTAGAACATTTGATTATCAGCTGGTTTCAATGAGCAAGGGGGTGATTTGGATGCATTGCCCTTGGCAATCATAACTGTTGGCAAATTAACAGGGCATGTTTTCCACACTAATGCATGATACCGGTTTGCTCTGTTAGTGCAGATCACGAACACAACGCTCCAAAGCAAAGGATCATCTTGACAATAGGTGGTGCAGATGTATGGCCCCACTTGGGAGTGTGTAGTTGATAGGTTGAGCCTTAACACCAGACACTTCTCTGTTCGTCATCTAAGCTTTGTTGAACATGCAGTGTACAAAAAAAACAAATAAAAAAAACCAATAAGTGTGGCGATAGTTCAAATGGCTTCTAATTTAAACCTTTACCTAATAATACAAGCTGTTGGAGAGCTAACTCATATTTATATTGGTGAGCAGGGTTTAATCTTACAGGGATCAGATCTCAGAAAGTTAAATCGGTTCATCTGGACACAACGTTTATTGGGAGAAACATTTCATCACTTATCGAAGTGACCTCTTAAGTCTCAGCTGACTGCCGGTATCCCATCCATCCATTATCCAAACCGCTTATCTTGCTCTCAGGGTCACGGGGATGCTGGAGCCTATCCCAGCAGTTATTGGGCGGCAGGTGGGGAGACACCCTGGACAGGCCGCCAGTCTAACCCTTATAAACAATACAGTGGCATAACGATTCACAGAGCATTTGGGAATGGTTGTAATCACAGCATTGTAAGATGGTGACAGGTGTACTCTTAGCCCCCCGGTTCAGGGATGGTCGTTCCCTCTTCACATAGATGGCTGTTTCCCTCAATAAACGTTGTGTCCAGATGAACTGATTAACATTTCTGTGATTTCCCTACCTGGATTATTGTGCATGCAGAAAGACATACAGGGATCACAGTCTGTGTCCCTTTCACCATAGGTCTAGGGCACTGTCAACAACAAGACACAACTTGCCTAAAGGGAAACGATAACCCTTCTCCTGCCTTCGAGGGACAGAAAGGTGAAAGGGGTTTGGCCGATCAGAGTGTCTTTTTATTATAGGATCAGTTGTACATGTACATAAAAACACCTATAATTATGTTTTATAACTTAATGCTATCGCTGACTTTTTTATAATCTATAAATGAATGATCCACTCTCATGCTCTGCTTGGAGTTATGACCTCCTGCCTTTGTATCGTCTTATTATTTGACGTTTGTTGTTTTGTTTTTTTTTCCTTTGGGGGGGGGGGGTTCCCCGTTTTTCTCCCCAACTGTACCCAGCCAATTACCCCACTCTTCCGCGCCGTGTCGATCATTCCACCCCCTCTGCCGATCCGGGGAGGGCTGCAGGCTACCACATGCCTCCTCCAACACATGTGGAGTCGCCAGCCACTTCTTTTCACCTGACAGTGAGGAGTTTCACCAGGGGTACGTAACGCATGGGAGGATCATGCTATTCCCCCCAGTTCCCCCTCCCCCCCGAACAGGCGGCCCAACCAACCAGAGGAGGCGCTAGTGCAGTGACCAGGACACATACCCACATCCGGCTTACCACCTGCAGACATGGCCAATTGTGTCTGTAGAGACGCCTGACCAAGCCAGAGGTCACACGGGGATTCGAACCGGAGATCCCCGTGTTGGTACGCAACGGAATAGACCGCTACACTACCCGGACGCCTTTATTGTTCTTTTTTTGTCACATTAGTATTGTTTAATTATCTTGTTGTTATAAATGTTTTGCCCAATTGTGCTTATATAGTGTTGTTGTTGAGGACCCCCTTAAATACAAGATGGTACATCTCAAGGGGTTATTCCTAATAAAGAATTTCCAAGAACGCAGATGAGGGGTGTAGCTCCATAGGGGTTACGGGCAGGGGTTACCCAGAGTGCAGTGGAGCTATATTTGAGGGCCTTATTAACTGAGAGGACGACGAGAGCGATCGAGTCTAAGTGCGCACAAGTGGTAGTGTACGTCTGAGCATGTAGATTCTTGTGTGTGCAAGGCAGGATCAGTGGAGTAAATCCACACTTGAAAGAGCAGCTCAATCAAGCTCTCCCACCAAGCTTCCCCCTCTCCGTCCCTTTCCCCTCTCTTCTTGCCAATTTCCCCCTGCTCCAGGTTCATGGAGAGTTTAACAGTTCACGGGATGGGGGAGCAAACGAGTGTTTCTGAGGTCAAAGGGGAACCAAATACCTCTACCGCTTCCCATCACCACCCCTCTCCTTGCTGTCAGTCAGTCTGTAGGAGGCCAACAATGAGAGACCATGACACAAATATTAGCCATGCTAAAATACAGGCCACTGTGCTGCAGACACTTGGAACACACAATCTTGCTATGGGGTTTTAGCTGGGGTTTTTTTTTTAAAAATATCAAACTCTAATTAAAAAAATCCAAAGCCCCATTTTACCACTGGATCTTAAAGCAAAGTAAAACAGTATCGCCCTTTGTATAATCGCTATCATCTCCCTCTTTCTCTCTCTCGGGCTGCGCCCACATCAGTGACAAGTCAGGCTGGTTCCTTGAAAGACAATTAAAAGTATGACACCATTTTGTTTCCTGTGCCATTTAATAAAAGAGATTTTGTGCTGTAAAACGTGGAGAAGATGCCCTTCATTAGAACACTGTGTGCCCAGGCGGAGACGGCTGCACCTTGTGTCCATAGTTTAATCCAATTTATTTTAGTACGATAAAGGACATTATGGCTGGCCAGCCGGCTGCCTGTGCAATTACACTCTCAAAACACAAGCTCAACGAATAAGGCAACACTTGGAGAAAATGTGGTGCCCCAGGGGGCTCATGGGCGGATAAAACAACAACAGACATTCCTGGACAGAGGATAGCTAGACTAATGGTTGTCCAGTGAGACCAGCGCAGTACGACTTAAAAGTGCTTCACTTTTAATGAAGTTCATGTAGGCCACAAACTAAGCTGGTTTCTCTTTTAGTTGCATTTAAGGACCAGCTCTGATGAAAAGCACAAAACCAAAGTTAATCCAATGACCATGGCAGAAAGTGTGTGACAGGACGGACTCTCCCTTTCTCCAGAGAATAAACACAAGTTCTGTTGCAGGGTTTACATAAGCTGATAACCAGGTGTGAATTTGCAGCAAAAGGTGAATATTGGTATTGTTCAAACATAGGAAACAAAGCCTCTCCTTCTACGTTCATAGGACAAGTCTCTTCAAGTTTCCGTGCACTGATAATGTTTTTAGGTTTGATTCACACACATACAGAGCAGGATGAATGGAATGATCTTTTCATTATGTTTGAATGAACAAAGATGGCTTGCATGCAAGAAAAATGACCTCTCCAGTACTGCAATTGGGCATTAAATTGACTCCATAAAAAAACTCTTAAGGGTGGTGGTGGGGGGTGTCTTACCTTCAAGATTTCATTAGTGACTAAAAAAAGAGCAGCTGCTCTTTGTGTTGGTGAAAATGAAAGGAGAGAGCTTTTCAACGGACAAGAGAGGAGCTGTGATCCTCCGTAGGACTCAAACACACCAAATGGACAGCTTGAAAGGCCTGAATGAGCAAGAGCCTGTGCAGGCTTTCTGTGGAGCTTACACTGATGTGACCTCGTGCCTCGCTGGCAGCAGGTCACCTGTCACAGGTGCTGAATCACCGAACCACCCCCACAGCACATGTAAAGCTAGGAAGGACATGGGCATTTCTGGAAAAGCATGAACACTATTTTTGTGGCACTCTGTTCAGATGAGTGTTAACCGCTGAGAGCCACCATTGATTTAAAAGGATGCCAGAAGGGGTTTCTTTTATTTGGTTTGTGTGTGCGTGCACATGTGAGTGTGTGTGTACACGCACACGCATGTATGAGGCAGTGACTCACTCTGCATCACTCATCAAACCCATGTTGCTTCCAGAGATGGATTCATCACTGAATGTGCTTGTGTGTGTGCACAAGTGTAAATCTTATATGCGCCCACAGGCTGCTGAGATCACAAGTGCTCCTATCGTCAGAAACAAAACAAGCCATGGAGCCTCAGAGAGAAGCTGGCAGAATACAGAAAGCTAATCCGGAAACTCAAGGACAGGACTGAAGCGCTCTCTGTGTCGCTGGGCTAGACTGAAGCTTTGACCAGTGAGACAGAGGAAGAGGTCCAAACAAGCCGGTGAGGGGATCCCTGTGTGACGACACCGCAGACCCTTCTCTCACCTAAACCTGGGCGACATTCACATAGAGCTCAACATAAAAAGGGCGGTACAGGGACAACTGAACCGTTTCATAGGACGGCTTGAATTTCAACCCATTTTTCTACCCCGTTCGGCTGTTGCGTTTCCAGAGAAAGCTTTTGGGGAGTCTCTACCACTGTGATCCTGATTGAAACCGAAGAGCAGACTGAAGCCGGTTTTGTTTAACCTGACTTGCCTGGCATAGGTTCACCCGGGTGCTGTGGGTCAGCCAACCTTCTGGCTAGGCTACCTTATGGTAGATCTGGGCCCACAGCTGTGCAGTCCACCTGGTCACCCCAGGCATCAGGAAAAGACATTGCACATACCAATAAACTACAGGCAACGATCTCCGGTGGCACGGAGAGATCAGGAAGTGGAGGGCAGGGGGCAGGTGAGAAAGAGAACTGGTCCTCAGGGAAGCTAGCAATGTTTTTCCACTGTGCTGGCCATGGTGTGCTATGGGGTCGAGGGAAGCGGGCTAGTGAAAATCAACCTGTCCCATGGTCTATTTACGTGAGTGTAAACAGGATGCTAACAGTAGGATGGGAGTGGTGTACCATCTGTGCCATAGTGGGTATCTGAAACGCTCATCTCATTGCCTGGCCAAATACGTCACTCTCTGGCTGCAAAGAACTCTTCTTGCCCAATTCATGAGCACTAAAACATCTAAGGTCAGAACTCAAAGTCAAATGCTTTTGTCTATCAACGATGTTTGTGGAGAGCGGAAAATGTCTCGGGATCATGCCAAAGCGAACTGCGGTGGTTTTATGTGTGGGGGTGTACTCACAGCGGGCACCAGCAGCTTCTTGACCTCCTCCACTGCCCTTCTCATCTTGATCTCAGCTCGGGCCTGCGTGTCCTCCACTGTGATCAGAACATGGAGGTCTTCATTTAGATGCTCCCAGTTTGGCTTCCCTCTGTTTTGCTCTTCCTGAGGGGAGACAGAGAAAAAGACAGAGAACATTTAAGAGCCAGAAAGAAAGACAGGAGGCAAGACACACACAGACAGACAGAAAGACAGAGAGAGAAACATCTTTCCTGTGATTAAGAGAGAGGGAGAGATGGTGAGTGGATGTGACACTGTGGGTGTGTTGGAGCGCCAGCGCCGTAATGCAGCGTATCAGAGGGAGCAGGGGCGAGAGGCACACAGACAGAGGACGACACGGGGCCTTGTGAAGAGAGGGAGGATGACAGGCGTAGCCCTTTAGTCAGCTATTTAACTTTAACTTTGAAAGGACACCTTGCTTTAATAGATCCCCCGCTTCACACAGACACAGACGCCAGCAAGCCCTCCAGCAATTAACATCACAAGCCAAGATGGATGGATGGATGGAGGGATCGGACAGACAGAGAGAGAAGAGAGAGAGGGACCTCTGTGCTTTATCAACTTCACTGGCACAAATACGGTGACAGTACATCAATGTCACAAAGGTGTTGGGGGGAGAGAGAGGGGGAGAGAGACTTGGGCGCTCTGTCGCTGGCTCTGTCCTATGACCGTGTGGCGACAATAGCACCCAGGTAACAACAGCTTTTGGAGGGAGTCGTTTGCCCCACTGAAAAGAAGAGTCAAAGCACTTAATGTGCTAAATTGTGATGCTTACACTCACTAGAAGGTGAAAAGGGCTTTATTCAAAATTGGCTATCCCTCCCTGGGATGCTTTTAATGTAGTTGAATAGAAAGACGTTTTCAAATTGTAGAGGGAAAGGGTTGGAAAATGGCAGCGGCCATTTAGGTTTCTGTGAATCACGGGGGGGGGGGGGATCCTATTCCGTCTGGCTCTTTTGTGGAACAGTAAAGTAGGATATGTAGTGGCATATGTAGTAGTGGCAGGTATGAAGCACTTGAATTTTTTTTTTTGCATCTTTTTTTTTTTTTTTAAATTAAGACTCCCACACTGAGCATAGCCCTTTTCCTGGCTCTCCTCGCCACTTGCTGACAGTAAACGCGGTGAGCCGACACCGAAGGAGCTTTAAAAAGCTTTTGAGGTTGTATCGTGTGTCACTGTGCGACCACAAAAGTCAGCGGTTGGAAAACTAACCATTTCCCCCTGAGATGAGGAGCTGAGGTCTTGCTTGACATCTCACACAGACAGCTTAACCTAAGACTCCCTCTCCTGTGTGTATTACCACAGGAAACAAACCCACGGCTGATGAAAATGGGATTCTGATACTGGGGTCGATTTAAATTAAATTGATCAGACAATCTGAATGCAAGTTTTTATATGGGACTTTGATTTCTTTTTCATAGACTTTAGGTTTTAAGGAAATAACAGCCGGTGAGCCATGGTAGAAAATACAAGAAACGACTGGACACACGTAGGAAGAAAACAATAGAAAAATACAATAATAAAAGATAAGGAAAAAAATAGGCCACACATTCACATCAAGACTAAACAAGAACCAAGAAGTCAGCCTACATAATACTATGAGGGGCCATTCAAGAGAGGCAAGAATTAAACTTTGGTGTCGGACTTGAAATCATTCAGAAAATCTGAATAAAAAGTTTAATGTATGAATATGAGTCAATCTGTATTTGACCTGGTTCAGCAAATCTAAGATTTATAAAGAGCTATGATGTTTGACTTGAAATGGATTCGAAAAGTTCACGCAAGGCGCAACAGATATGAGAGTATGTGCAAGACAAAGTAGTCACACACATGTGCGTACACACGCACACACACACCTCTTGTGCTGTAAGTGGTGGTGGAGTAGTGTAATTACTAGCGATGTATTGTGATGCTCTGCAGGAGGTCCACCTGACACATTTTCAATATGCCGAACAAGCATGGCACTGCTGTGCAAATGTACTGCCATACACACGCAAAGTCATGCGTCACACACACACACACACACACACACACACACACACACACACACACACTACCAGCTTTGAGTTGGGGTTGAGTGCCACCCACCTGCTTTCTACTCTACAGAGAGCTGTTGCCATGGCACTGCTCTTTGAATCTCTATCATGCACGCACACGCGCACGCACACACGCACACACACACAGAGTTCAATATTCCTCGCTCGTTTCCCCCTTTTCCTCCCAGGGAGGAGGGCCTAGTTTCAGCAGCCAGGCCATTATTTCACCGTGGCTGTTTGCTTATGGCCTATTAGGGGATGTGAGGACTGGAAGGTGAGTCAGCGTGTTCAAGATGGGACACAGACAGACACAGACAGACAGATAGGCAGGCGGAGCACAAGGGCCACTGGAATACAGAAATAAAAACACGGGGCAGAAGCACACATTCGCATGCCCTCAGCCCTCAGTTCCCGCTTATAAATATCTAGCCGAGGTGCACCTGTTCTGTTAATAACCAGAGTATTTCCCCCTCCAACACTTGTCAATCACAGCAACGGTGTCAACGCGTATGTGTGTTTGTGTATGTGCGTGTCTGAGCATTTTGTTGGGAATGTGTGTGTGCCTGCTGCCTGATTCTGATGTGGTTTGGGCTGAAGCCGAGGCGGACTGAGATTAGGAAAAGAACTGCACATACACATATATGCCTGCACATAAAAATACACACACACACACACACACACACACACACACACACACACTCTACTCTCACCAGCATGACTGCCAGTGAACAAGGTCACTGTGTGCCCTCCGAGAGAAAGTGACAGCATGACAAACAGGGGCGAGGAGAATGGGAGGAGGGGTGAGAGGCAGAGAGAGAAGAGAGAAGGCAAACGATGAAAAGAATGCTAGAAAGGCGTTTGAAGAGCATATCCGATGGCAGCTACCCTTAGATGCCGTGGCAATAACTAGATTCCAGAGTAATCAATTATATAAATATAATAATCATAAAACACACTGACATGCCATCTACAAACAACTTCCACAGATCTGCACGAGATCAACAAGAAAGAAGGCTATCGGTCTCAAGTCTACTCCCTGACACCCATGTGGCTCCCTGCCCTCCCACCCCTCAGCTTGAGCCCAATAAATCCTAAAACTTTGACGCACGAGACGCATCGCATGCCAACAGAAATAGATGATCATGTGTCCTTTTCATATGACCACCCCCACCGTCTTTCCATACGTTGTACTGGAAAACAAGTGTGCCCGGAACAGCTCTCAAGGCTCAAAAGGTGAGCCATCTGATCTCAGGGGTGGAGATACAGAGCTATAAATATGTCCCTCTCTGCCAACAGCAACACTGGGCCTTTGACTTTAGCAGTGACAGTCATCCCGCTGTTTGAACTCTCCGCATCTTCACACTCCTTTCACCCCCCTGGATCCCAAAGGCCACTCTAAATCTGGGTAGATGCACTTCAGCCTGAAATGCCAGCCGGGTGTAGGGGTGCAATTTGGGACAGCGGAGGGCATTAAAGGACATGAGAGGTGAGGGTGGGCTGCAGCGGAAAAGGGGCCGTCACTGTGAAATACTTGAAACATGAAAATCTGAATTACCTTCCAAATTGTTACTATGGGACGCTGTGGCATTTTGTGAAACAACTGGTGGAAGAGACTACCCTGTATACAGTGAGACTGAAGAGAATTTCAATCATGCAAACTTTTTATGACTGGTTTATGACTGGCTGGGGTAATTTGATATAAACCCCAAAGCACCATGGCCAGAGCAAACATCACTTGAGCATGAAGAATCATGGCAGCTTCATGGTGCAATGAAAGTAATGAACACCATCTGTGGTTAAGAGTTTTTTACAACCAAGCCCCACTGTATTTGCATAAACTTGCATCCGCCTCACCAAGGTGATCACTTTTGCACATGACCCCCCCTGGTGGGAGGAAGGAAACGAAATTTAATAAGATCCCAGAGGAATGACTGCAAGAACGAACCGAATCTTGTTTGCTTGTTTATTCAATTAAATGGCCAATCGCATCACGAAGTGGCCCACTCATTTGCATGAAGTTAAGTAAACCTCAACTTTTCTCCCGCCCCTTTCTTCAGACTGCAAGCTTGGTTCGTATGGCAAGATATCCCATCATCCCTTTCGTAACAACTGTCCACGTCCAGTACAAAATCAACATAGGCAAGGGTCCGCGATGGTGTAGCGGTCTAAGCATCGGCTTTTTGTCGATGCAGTTGCCTACTGAGGACCGGGGTTCGCGCCCAGGTCTCGTCAGATCCGACTATGGCCGGACTCGATGAAGCAGCAATAATTGGCAGCGCTGTCTTCGGGAGGGGGGTGGGGTCGGCTTGTGTTCGTCACGTGAATGCGTCTCTGGGTGTGTCGGAAAAAGCAGTGGTTCGGCCCGGATTCGCCTTCCGTGACAAGGCCGGAGAGATGCAGCTGGCGAACGCATGCAGTACGAGGGTGGGCAGAAATAAATTTATATAAAAAAAATTTTTCTTTTAAAAATCAACATAGGCAAAATGGTTGCATTGTAAATGGCATTCAGTGTGGCTCAGCCGGTATGCAACAACTGCCTGCAAATTTGTCACCTTTGTGTGGCACTCTCAAAAACCTAAACTTGGACTAGATTAAAAAAAAAAAAAAAAAAAACCCAGCACAGAAATGTGCTGCGCCAGATGTGCCAAATTTTAGAATCAAGCTCGGGAAATTCACCAACTGCTTACATTAGCTGGTCCTCCATTTTTTTAATATTTTTTTACTTGACAACATGATAAAGCTTGATTCTGTTGGTCAGGCAACATGGTGATGGCCCATTCTTTGGGAAAATTTTGCATCGCACTGACAAAAACTTTCAACTTTGGCTGAGCAGTGGAGCGGGCAGGTGGGGATGTGCATGACATGTGCATGAACGTGATAAATTCACAGGAACAAGTCTGCTTCCCGCCCCGCCTCTAAGCTGGTCATTCTGCGGCACCTCCCCGCCTGCTACTAACTGAAAATGAACGACTACCAGGAAACTGCTGCATACCGTGTAAAAAGCAGCGTGCAGTGTGGTTACCTTGCAGCAGTGCGAAGGTAATTCCTCCATGCTGTGTGAGCAACTATGTTCTAGTCAATGATTGTGCTGACCCATGACTGTTTCCTGTTAATTCTTAATCCAACTTACAGGAGTCAGCAAATACTTCTGGTACAAATACTTGATAAAGGTTGTATATTTAATTTATGAGATATTTGTGTTGTTTTTCTTTTTTTCATTTTCAATTCAATTCACTTTGTCAATAAAAATACTGTACAGGCACGTGTTAAAAACGAAATGAAAAACGAACCCCCCCCCCCTTTTTTTCTCTCCAGTTGTATTTGGCCAACTACCCCACTCTTCCGAGCATCCCAGTCTCTGCTCCACCCCCGCTGCTGATCCAGGGAGGGCTGCAGACTACCACATGCCTCCTCCGATACATGTGAAGTCGCCAGCCGCTTCTCTTCACCTAACAGTGAGGAGTTTTGCCAGGAGGACGTAGCGCGTGGGAGGATCATGCTATTCCCCCCAGTTGCCCCTCCCTCCTGATCAGGCGCCCCGACCGACCAGAGGAGGAGCTAGTGCAGCACCCGACCAAGCCGGAGATAGCATGGGGAGTCAAACCGATGATCTCTGTGTTGGTAGGCAGCGGAATAGAAGGCTACGCTACCCCGACAGCCCTTTGTGTTATGTTTTTGATATGCATGTGCTAACCACGCAACTATCCAAATAGTACTACTACTATTTTCGGCTGCTCCCGTTGGGGGTTGCCACAGTGGATCATCCATTTCCATTTCTTTCAGAACTATCCAAATAGTCATCTCAGTTAAATGAATATAATGGTGCAAACAGGGATGGAAAGAGATAAAACATCAAAATCATCCCTGGATTCATGCCCAGATCTGCACACCACAGTCAGATG